>NW_026779538.1:0-93374 GCF_030144855.1 Hypanus sabinus | reverse complement strand
CGATGGAGAACTCCGTCTGCTGGGCTGACGTCACCGCTATTTTTATTTTTTGCTGCCTGTATGCCGGCCAAGTCAGTGTAGCCGCACGCTTTCAATACTTCTCTGAAATACTGAAAACCCCCAGCTTATGTTCCAATGGGTGAAGAGAGTCAAACCACGAACACCGCTCAGCGCGTGTTGGTTTCCTGTAAACTTCAATATCTAAATATATGCACAGAGGGCCTGAATAAACAGGATGTTGCGGTAGGGGATGAGCTGCTGGTTCTAAACCTCTCGTGTAGTAAATGCAATTTATCCGCCCTAGAGAGTGAATAGAAGACAAAAAGAGAGAGACCGAGAGTGAAGCCAAATTGATTCCCTCCAAAAATCAACCATCTCCATTTCTACCCCTCTCTCTACATTGTCTTCCACTTCTTGCCCTCCCCTTCTTTTAGTGATACCCCTTTCTGACCCGTCACTCACGATTCTCTCTCCGCCAAACCCTAACTCTCCCCTCACTCTGCCTCCCTCTGTTTCTCCCCACTTTCAGTACATCCCCCCCGCCACTCTCATCCCTCCAGACCACCCTCCACTCACACCCTCAATCTCTCTCTCCTCCAGCACTTCTTCCACCGGTTTATATTTTGTATTTATTCTATAATTGATCAAATGACATTAATATACCTCCATCAAAACAATCTCCTATATATCTAATCTCTATTTGAAACCAGTTGTATAAAAGTTGATTATGCATTGTAAAAGGAATAAGTTTATTTTGAGTTAAATGTCTCTTCGCTGATAAAGATTTCCTTATCTCAGCATCACATTTATTTTATTCCATAGATCAATCAAATGTTTTAATATAGGGGATTCTTTTTTTTCCCGTACACACTTAGATTCCCATTTATATAGAAAATCTTCTGGAGCATTTTCTCCTATTTTATCCAGTTCTATTCTAATCCATGCCGCTTTATCTTTAAGTTGATTTGCTTCATAATAATTCTTAAAGTTTGGAAGTTGTGAACCTCCCAGATAAATTTCCATGTCAATTTGTCCAACGATATTCTTGACATCTTACCTTTCCAATGGAACTTCCTCACATATTTATTTAACTCTTGAAAAAACTTGTGGGGCAGTTGGCAGTTGTATTGGTAGTGTTTGGAATAAGTATTGCAATCTAGGAAATATATTCATTTTTACGGCATTTACTCTACCTACTAATGTCATTGGTAATATAATCCATTTATCAAGACCGTGACTTTTTTTTTCAATAATGGTAAATATATTTAATTCATGTGTTATTTATATCATTATCAACCCTTATACCTAAATATGTTATACTATTTATCGGCCATCTAAATTGAGTTAGTAATCGACATTGACTATAATCTCCTTTAGTAAGAGGTAAAATTTCACTTTTATTCTAATTTATTTTGTAGCCTGATATTTTCCCATATTCTTCCAATCTCGAAGATAACTTACACAGCGAGTTGAATGGGTTTGTTAAATAAAGCAGAACATCGTCAGCAAATAAGTTAATCTTGTAGTCCTAATGGTTAACTCTGAAGCCCTTAATATCTGGGTCCATTTTAATTAAATCAGCTAATGGTTCTATCTCCAACACAAATAAAGCAGGTGATAATGGGCAACCTTTCCTAGTTGACTTTGTTAACTGAAATGGTGTTGAAATTTGAACATTTGTCACTACATTAGCTTTGGGATTTGTATTTAAGGTTTTAATCCATTTTATAAAGGATACTCCTAAACCATATTTTTCCAATACCTTAAATAAAAAAAAATCTCATTCCAATCAATCGAATGCTTTTCCTGCATCTAATGCAACTGCACACTCATTTCCGCCCTCTTTTGTGCCAAATGAATTTTACTAAGTAAACGGGTTACATTATCTGCCGATTGTCTATTTTTGATAAAACCTTTTTGATCCATATGTATTAATTTTGATAAGCATTTAGATAATCTTCTAGATAATTTTTCTGCTATTATTTTATAGTCAGTGTTTAACAAAGAAATAGGTTTATAAGATGTTGACTTTAAAATATCTCTATCTTTTTGTTGCAATACTCGTAAGATAGCTGTCGAAGAAGATTCTGGAAATTTATGTGATCTTTCCGCTTGATATACTAACTCCATCAAAGTAGGAATTAGTAAATCTTTAAACTTTTCTTAAAATTCGGTCGGAAAACCATCTTATCCTGGGGATTTATTTCTTTGAAGTGATCCCTCAGCTTCTTCGACTTTTAATGTAAAAGGCAGATCTAATCACTTCTGTTCTTCCGAGGTCAATTTTGGAAGAGATATTTGTGATAAAAATCTTTCTATCTTAACATTATCATTTTGTGAACCTGATTGATACCGTTCCGAATAAAAAATTCTAAATGTTTCATTAATTTCTAAAGGTTTGTAAGCAATTTTATTTACTGTTGTTAGAATTGCATTTATCGTTTTAGAAGTCTGGTCTGTTTTTAACTGCCAAGCAGGAACCTTATGTGATCTTTCACCTAATTCATAATATCTCTGTTTAATTCTCATAATTGTTTTTTTTTCTGTTCGATGTGCCTGAACTGTATTATAATGTAACTTCTTGTTAACAAGTTGTCTTCGTCTTTCTTCTGTCATATATCTTTGAGATTCTTTTTCTAATTTTATAATCTCTTTTTCCAATTGATCTATTTCTATCAAATATTCCTTCTTTATTTTAGAATTGTAACTTATTATCTAGCCTCATAAATATGCCTTCATTGCTTCCCACAATGCGAATTTATAATCAACTGAATGTGAATTTGTATCTAAAAGAACTGAATCTGCTTTTTCATAAAATCACAGAAATCTTGATGTTTTAATAATATTAAATTAAATCTCCATCTATAAATCGATTCCTCTTTATCTATCATTATCATTGTCATTATCAAAGGAGAATGATCTAACAGTATTCTCGCTTTATATTGCATATTTATCACTCGAATATTCGTTGTTAATAGGAAAACATCTGTCCTTGAATAAGTTCTATATCTATTTGAATAAAATGAATAATCTCTTTCTTTTATGTTAATTCTTCTCCATACATCAATCAAATTTAAATCTTTCATCAATGATAAAGTTAATTTTGCTACTTTTGATTTTGTAACAACCTTTGTTGATCTATCTAAAACTGGATCTAGACGAAAGTTAAAATCACCTCCTAATAATATTTTGTCATGTTCGTCAGTCAAATTCAAAAATAACTCTTGTATAAATTTTAAATCATTTTCATTCGGTTCATAAATATTCATCAGTACATAGTTCAGAAAAAAATTGTCAATGTATAATTACATATCTGCCCGCCGAATCAATTAATATATTTTGTATTTCAATTGGTAAAGTTTTATTAACCAAAATTGCAACTCCTCACGCCTTTGAGTTAAATGAAGCCGCACTAACATTTCCAACCCAATCTCATTTTAATTTCTGATGTTCTATCTCTGTTAAGTGTGTTTCTTGTAAAAAAAAAGCTATATCTGTTTTCATTTTCTTAATATATGTTAAAATTATTTTTCTTTTCACTGGTCCAATAAGCCCAGTAACATTAAATCTTTAACAATTCAGTAAATTAGTCATTGTTTTAATTGGGTGACTGCAATCTATAATAATACCTAATCTTTCAACCTTCGTGGTACCTTCGGGAGTATTTTTAAAACTCTCCTTGTTTCAATGTGCGTCCCCACCGATCATCCAGGCAAAGAAAGAAAGATAGAAGAAAAATAGATTGTTAAAAGAAAGTAATATACCCCACTACAAATGTTGTGGATAAAAAAACACAACATTACCCCTCTCTGTTGTACGGGTCATGGCAGTCGCAATGATTACCACGAGAATCCCGTAACAATCAATTCGAAGCTCCCCCGCAACATAGAAAAGTATATATATATATATGAGAAGAATAAAATAATAACTCTACTCTGAATTGGTATTTCTCAAATTTTTCACCTTTCTCCCCTGTATCATATAATTTAAATAAATTTAAATAGTCTTCTTTCCTTTAATATCCATCAATTCCATTCACTTTCCCTGCATCATCTTTAATCCGTTTCGCTTTGAAACCTTTCAGTGTAGTTAACGAATATTTGGGTGTATTTGTGCGAACTCTTCTGCGTCTTGATAATCGGTAAAAAAAATTATTTTTCCATCATCCAAAAAATTATCGGTGTTGCCGAATGACGCATCATGAATTTATAACCCTTTTCCCATAAAACAGTTTCCGCTGGGTTAAATTCCTTCTTTCTCTTCAAAAGGCTATAACTTATATCAGGATAGTAAAGAACTGCTTTCCCTTTTAGCGTCAATGGCACATTTCCCTTTCTGGCACATTGGGCAGCCGCCTTCAGGATCTTTTCTTTATCTTGGTATCTTAAGCATTTTCTCAAAATTTATCGTGGATTTCGATCAACTTGAAGTTTTGAACTTCAGGCTCGATGAGCCCTTTCAATTTCAATTAACGGAGATCCTTCTTCCATTTCCAAGTTTTCCGTAATCCATTTTTGAAAAAAAATAGATCTTCTTCTTCTATATCTTCTTTAATTCCAACAATCTTAATATTGTTTCGTCTGCTATATTTTTCAAGCATATCCACTTTTTCCAATAACAGTTTTATTTCAGATGTGCAGGGAGAAATATTATCTTCCATTTTGTTCATACTTTCAACAATGTCTTCCGTTGTTAATTCTTAGTCTGTAATCCTCTTATCAATTTTGTCCTGTCTTTTTAAAATTTTGTCAAACATAATCTTCATCTATTTCATATCATTTTATTGCTTTTAATACGTTTAATTTTTCTAATATACGCATTATTTGCATCGATGATTTTTCTATATTTCCATAAAAACTTTTACCTCCATCTTCGTCTGATTTATACAGAGAATCTGAATCTACCGCAGATTCACTTTCACTTCCGATTTCCATCTTATCTGGGAATTGTAGTTCAATTTGCTCGTGATTGCGCATGCTCTTTCTTTCACGTTTGTGCAATTCTTGTTGGTCTTTTTCTTTAGAAATGGTTGATATTGCCGCAGTTTCCTGTTCTGTCTCGCCGGAGGTAAAATGTCCTTGAGCACGCTGTTCTTTTGTGGCGGTGGGCCTTGATTCTGTTCCAACTTGAGTTGTCTTCAAGGAAATAGTTTTCCTCGTCTTCTGTTTTTGAGACAGAGTTTAAAACAATCCGGATAAGTTTATAAGTTTATAAGTAACTTTTAAAGAGTATTCACTAACTTTTCTTCACTTAAACATTAATTTACTGATTTTTTACGGTAGAGCTGGATTCCCACGTCTTGACCCTATGTCATCACGTGACGTCCCCGATCCAGCTCGGCTTTGAGGGATACTACTCCCTCTGTGATCTGAGGGAAGTGCAGAGAGTCGTGAACAAATCTCAGCATATCCGCGGTATTAGCCTCACCTCCACGGACCTTCCGCTAAAGCAGACAGCCAGCCTGGACAATTCTCTTACACCCCATCACCTCCTATCGGTGGAAGATGCGAAAGCACATTTCACCAGGCTCAAAGACAGGTTCTACTCCGCTTTTATCAGACATTCGAACAGTCCACTATTCCGATAAGATGTATTCTTGACCTCAAAATTTAACTCGCCTTCGCCCTTGCCCCTTACGGACTGCCTGAACTGTACCTTCAGCATTCTGTGACTGGTTTACCCTGTTCTACTCTCGTGATGTGATCTGTGTCTATGGCATTCCACTGGGACTCTCCTGTCTATGACGTATCTGTCGGGGTTGTGAGGAGGGAGGACAGTGGGAGAGACGGTGAGGAGGGGGCACTGAATAAAACTTAAACCCCTCTCTCACTTTTCTAACCTCACTCTCGTCGTTCCTTACCATTGTTTCCCCTCCCCTTCTCTCTCCTCTCTCTAGCCTCTCTTCCTTCCTCTATCACCCTGTCCCACTTTCAGAATCGTTCCCCATTGTCTCCCATTGTCCCTTGATCTTCGCCCTTTCCTCTCACTGTCATCCTCTCCTGGGCACCACCCATTCTATCCACCTTTGTCCTTATTTGCCGCTCATCTGCCCTTCATGCCTTCCTCTCGTTCCAATCCACCTCTACATCCCTCTCCCCAATGCTCCCTCCTCTCGCTCTTTCCCCTCTCTCGTTTTCTTCTCTCTCTCTTCCCTATCCCTTTCCCATTGCTCTCTGCACTCTCTCCCTTTTCAGTCAACATCTGTTTCGCTCTGTCTCGCACGTTTCACTCCCCTCTCACTGATCCCGTCTTTCTGCACTCTCTCCCGTCACACTGTCACCACCCCGTCAGTCTCTCACTCTCTCTCTCTCTCTCTCACCTCCTTCTCTGTCCTTTTTGCTGTCGTTTTTTTCCCGCCCATTGCCCCATGGTTCTATCCCAGTCCCTGTCTATCTCTTTCATTGTCTCAGCTCTTCACTATTCTCTCTCTCCCCCAGACCATTTGTCCCGCTCTCTCAGGCCCCCTTTGCCCCTCGATTATCCTCTCTCTCTCATTCTCTAACCCTGTCTCATTCTCTCCGATATGCCTGTCCGACTCTCTCACCCAGAGAGCCTGACCTCCAACTACTCGGAGCTGAAATTTCGGAGAGACGTACCCTTCATGGATGAGGCCGAGGTTCTTCCCATTGCCTCGGGACCCGGATGGATGCCAACGACTGCACAAACAGGTCAGAGTTCACAATAGTGACGCCATTCTGGAAGCGTCACGTGTCATTCGCCCACGATTTTCAGATTTCTAATTCATCTAACTCAACCACTTCTCTGGGAGCTACTGACTATGATGTATATAAGTGATGAGGATGAAATTGTAGAATGAGGGGATACTTGGCAGAGGTATATAAAGTTATGATGGGCATAGATAGAATGAACACAAACAGTCTTTTTCAAGTAAGGCGAGGGGAGATAAAAAGCAGAAGACGTGTTATGGATGAATGGGGTAAATTTAAGGGGAACATTGTGGTGGGGGCTTCTTAACCCAGAGAGTGCTGGGAATGTGGATTGAGCTGCCAGATGAAGTTGTAAATGCGGGCTCAAAATTAACATTTAACAAAAACTTGAACAGGTACATGGATGAAAGTTATGTGGAGGGATATGGACCAGGTGTATCTCAATGGGACTAGGCAGAACAATGCGAAATGAACAGGCCCTCCCTCTCCCCTCAGATCAGTTTCAGTCCCTGAACAAATCCCATTGTCCCATCGTCAAATCCCATTGTGTCACTTCACCATCTCTCTCAGTATCGTAGATTCGTCAGTCTCTTAAACGAATGCACAGCGATCTCCGTCACCAGTTCACTGAGATGGAAACGAAGTACAGATCTGTCAAAGAAAGCAAGGTTCAAATCTGTGAATTTTTGACCAGCAAAAGAGGTGAGGCACCATCCCCTTCTTTCACCCGCTCCTCATCACAGGGCAGGCATGGAGAGAGGAAGCGTCACTCTGTGCTTGACATCTGGAGTATATGGCTATGTTATGGAGGGTAATTCACTCTACGTCTTACTCTGCGAATGTCTGACGGGACAGTATGGATCCAGCTTCACTCTGTGTCTGACAGCGGGATTGTGTGATCGGTCAGTGCACAGAGAGATTCACCCCATGTCTGACCCCTGAAGTGCGTTATCCACCGTGAGAGAGAGCTTCACCCTGAATGCGGGAGTGTGTGACGGGAAGGTGCAGCGGGGGCTTTACTCTGTGTCTGAATTCGGGATTGTGTGGTGGGATCGTGGAGAGAGAGGGATTGTATTTGATTCCAGGACTGTATGATGGGAGCGTGCAGATGGACGTAAAGGGACGTAAGGAGGGAGATTCACATTGTGTCTGACCAAGGCCTTGTGTGACTGGACTTTGTGGAGAGATCTCATTTCTGATCTCTAACGTAGGGAATGTGTGAGGAGCGGTGTGGAGTGAGCATCACTCTGTGGTTGACGCTGGGAGTGTATGAAGGAACGGTGAGACAAGAGCTTCATTCTTCGTCCGTCTCCGAAGCTGTGCGACGGGACATTTTGGATGGAACCCAAATTACTGTCTGCCCCGTCAGGAAGTATGATTGAATAGACTGCTGGGACTTTCACTCTGTAACAGTCTCCGGGTGCCTGTGATGGGAGGGTGCTGAGGTAGTTTCATTGCGTGTCTGATGTTGGGAGTGCGTGATGGGACGCTGTGGAGGGAGATTCACTCTGTCTGATCCCGGGAGAGTGTGATGAGACGGTGCGGACGGTGGACACTGTTTTTGAACCCGCGCTTGTGCCATAGGAGACTGAGAAAGAGCTTCACTCCATGTCCTTCTCCGGGTGTCAGTAATCGGACGGTACTGAAGGAGCTACACTGTGTCTGTTCCCAGGAGTGTGTCACAGTACAGTAGCCGATCTCTGTGTCTTAATCCGGAAATGAGTGAAGGGACGCTGTGGAGGAGAGGGAGGGAAGGAGTGAGAGATGAGAGAGAGAGAGAGAGAGAGAGAGAGAGAGAGAGAGAGAGAGAGAGAGAGAGAGAGAGAGAGAGAGAGAGAGAGAGAGAGAGAGAGAGCGAGCGAGAGAGAGAGAGAGAGAGAGAGCGAGCGAGAGAGAGAGAGAGAGAGAGAGAGAGAGAGAGAGAGAGAGAGAGAGAGAGAGAGAGAGAGAGAGTTTGATTCCCTCTGTGTCTGATACCAGGGGTGCACGATCAGAGGGAACTTAATATTCTGGGTCTAAACCAGAGACTTTTGGGACGGTGTGGGGGGAGCAGCGCTCTGTTTCTGACACACCGGGTGTGTGATGTGTGATGGGTTGCTGTGGAGCTAGCCTCACTTTCCGTCTGACTCCGTGAGCGTATCGGGGACGGGGTAGAGGAAGCCTGAATCTGTGCCTGACTGGAGAGTAGTGATAGATGATGTAGAGGGAACTTCACTCTCTGCCTGATCCTGTGAATCTGTGACGGGACGTTCTGGAGGGAACTTCATTCTGTGTCTCTCCCCGGGCGTGTGCGATAGGACAGTGTGGTACGAGATTCGCTCTGTGTCTTGACTCCCGGAGTGCGTGATGGATTGTTTGGGGAGTAATGAATGCACTGTGCCTTATCCTGTGAATGTGCGATGGGACGATGTTCCCTTTGTGCCTGACCTCTGGTGAACGTTGTGGGACCGCATAGCGAGAAATTCAGTATGTGCGTCACGCCGGGTGTGTGTGATGGGAAAGTGTGCAGGCAGATTCACTTTGTGTCTCACTGTTCCTTTTTCGTGATTTTCAGTGCAAAACTGTTCCGAGAATTGGATCAGGAATAATGACCGGTGTTGTTACGTCTCCAGGTTTCAAACAAATTTCTCCAGAGCGATACAAGAATGTTCAAACCGTGATTCAAGGCTGCTGAAAATCAATTCAAGGGATGAAGCGGTATGTGTCACAGCACGGGAAGATCCCACAATATCACAGGAATCATCACACCCTTGCAGATTCTGGCACAGATTGAACACACAAGATACACTCCCAGCACACACTCATGGGGTCTGACACAGAGAGAATATCCTTCCACATCATCCCTTCACACACTCCCGGATTCAGACACAGAGCGGATCTCCCGCCATGCCGTGACGTCACGCATTCCCGGGGTCTGGCACAAAGTGAAGCTCACTTCACACCGTCCCATCACACACTCCTGGGGTCAGACACAGAGTGAATCTCCCTCCACACTGTCCCATCACACACTCCGGGGTCAGACACAGATTGAATCTCGCTCCACACCGTCCCATCACACACTCCTGGGGTCAGACACAGAGTGAATCTCCCTCCACACTGTCCCATCACACACTCCGGGGTCAGACACAGATTGAATCTCGCTCCACGCCGTCCCATCAAACAATCCCGGGGTCAGACACAGAGTGAATCTCCCTCCACACCGTCCCATCAAGCATTCCTGGGCTCAAACACAGACTGAAGCTCCCTTCACACCGTCCCATCAGAGATTCCTTTTGTAGTCATCTGAGAGAAGTTCCGTACATATATTTCGATTCTTGGTATTAATCAAATAACTTTAATTTCTCAGATCTTTGTATCCAACAATCTTGAGTACAGAAACCGTGAGTACTGGATTGGAAAATGCGAAGACGGGTAAGATTTGGACTGATGTGTGGGGTGAGAGTTGAGTATTCAGATAGTGCTGATGGGATTATATGGGATTCGTTTACGGACTGAAGTAGTTTGGTGGGAAAAGGGAGGAGCATTGGGATTTGCCTGTAGACTGTACGCGGGTAGATTGTAGGGTGATACAGTGGGAACAATTTGGGGCTGACACGTGTCTTCCGGGGAAGGACAGGGCAGTGGGAATATTTCGGAAACTGGCATGGGGCAGCGGGGACAGTTCAGTACACAGGGATTATTTTGGTATTATCAATGTCGGTGGGACAGCGCTGTTCAGTGGGATGATTTCGGAGATATTCGCCGGGCTATGTGGCGACGGAGCAACAGCCGGATTAGTACGGTGAATGACATAGATTTGAAGGGCGAGAGTAGGGCAACTGGTTTAGTTTGGAGACCAGTACAGGGCGATAGGTACACAATGGGTTAATGTGATTAATTCGGAGGTAGTCGCCGGGCTGTGAGGAGAGGGAGACACAGTGTGATTAGTTTGCTAAATGACATAGATCTGAGGGAACAGAGCGGGGCAGGTCGATTAGACGGTGGAAGAGTGGGGGTTGTTCGCGGACCAAAACAGATCAGAGGGGAAAGTGTGGGCATGTTCGATTCTACAGGGGACTGACAGAGGACTGTGTTGAGGAAGCGATTCGATAGGATTAGTTTGGGGAATACGGGGCTTTGGGGAGACATTGGGTCAGTGCTTTAGTTGGGGACTGACACAGGATTGTGGGGAGACATTGGGTCTGTGGTATCTGTCTGGGTACCGGCACCGGGTCGTGGTTGCGTGGAATGAGTTTGGGGACTGACATGGTCTGTTAGGAGAGCGCAAAATCATGGGATTAGCTTGAGGACGGTCTCGGCTCGAGTTCTCTGCTGGAACTGTTTTGCCTCTATTGAAATTGTTTATCCCTCTTGAATAGGAAGGTGAGCTCCGCTCTCCTGTACAGGGGGTCCTCTGGAACGCTCCCTTGTACACAGTGTGATCTGACTTCAGTCAAAAGGATTTTTCCTTGCGATCTTGATCAGCGTTTCATCTGCGAGAAGTCGGCACCTTTGTTCGCGCATATTCCTGAAAAGATCCAGGGTCTCTGTCAACAGCCGGTAGAGGCGACGTGGATCAAATGACGATCCCCAGTCTCCCCTTCACTCTCACTCCACGATCCTTCCAGATTCCCTGCCCACCCTCTCTGCCCTTCCTTACTATTCCAATTCCTCCTCTTATCGCAACCATATTGTCTCCACCAGACACCGACAAGCCTCTCTTGCTGTCCATGCCCTTCTTTCCCTCCATTCCCCCGTCCCGCTCTTTCTGTTCCCTGTAACCCCTCTTTCACCTCTCTCCCCGTCCATCCCCTTCTTTCACTGCATACCCACGTCCCGCTATTTCTGCTCCGTCTATCCTCCTCTTTTACCTCTTCACCGCCCATCCCCTTCATTCCCACTATTCTCCGTCGCGCTTTATTCTGCTCCCTCTACCCGCCTCTTTCACCTCTCTGCACGTCCATCCCATCCTTTCCCACCATTCTCTCGGCCCGCTCTTTTTGCTCCCTCTAACCCCTCTTTCACCTCTCTCCCCTTCCATCCCCCCTTTCCCTCCATTCCGCCGTACCGCTCGTTCTGCAGCCTCTACCCCCTCTTTCACCTCTCCCGTCCATCCCCTTCTTTCCCTCCATTCCCCCGTCCCACTCTTTCTGCTCCCACTACCCCCTCTTTCACCTCTCTCCCCGTCCATCCCCTTCTTGCCCTCTATTCCACCGTCCCGCTCTTTTTGCTCCCTCTACCAACCTCTTCCACCTTTCTCCCCGTCCATCTTCTTCTTTCCCTCTATTCCCCCGTCCCGCTCTTTCTGCTCTCTCTGCCCCCCTCGTTCACCTCTCTCCCCGTCCATTCCTTTCTTTTCCTCCATTCCCCAGTCTAGCTCTTCCTGATCCCTCTACCCCCCTCTTTCACCTCTCCCCGTCCATCCTCGTCCATCCCCTTCTTTCCCTCCATTCCCCGTCCGGCACTTCCTGCTCCGTCTATCTACCTTATTATTACCTCATGCTTCCTCGCCTCTATTTCCACATTCTCTCTTCGGCAACTATCACGGCTCCATCCTTTCGAACTCCCTCCTCACCATTCCTGTCCCTTCCTCCTATCCCATTCTCCATCACTGCTCGCATCCCCATTCTCCCCACGACACACCGACAAACCTCTGTCCCCATTGATCTCCGGATTTGTGGCATTTTCCAGCCCGTGCCGTTCTACTCCACCCCCTACTGCCTCGCCCTTTCTCTGCCGGCTTTGTCCTCTCCCGGTACCAACTCTTTCCCACTTTTTGCTCCATCTCTAAACACTTTCTACCCCTCTCTCTCCCTTCCCTATCCGTCTCTCTGTACTCTCAGTGTTCATCATGTCCACTTTCTCCTTTCCACTTACGTCTCACCGTCTGGTGCTCGAGAACCCAACCCTGGGTGAAAGTTTGTGCCTATTTCCTCTGTCTGTGCCTCTCTTGGGTTTATGGAACTTTGTAAGTTTACAAAACTGATCCAGGGAATAAAGTCCCAAACTCCCTCCCTCTCTGCATAACCCTCAATTTCCTGCAATATCCCCGGAGAACTCCATGTACTATTTTTTCCAGTTCGGTGGCATTTTTCCTGAAGCATAAAGCCTCACCGACGCTTTGTACCACTGCAGCGAGATCTCCCGACTCCCGTGTTCAGTGTCCTGACCGGTGAAGGCCAGCGTGCCCAGTGTCCTGTCCCATCGAATATTTTTCACCAGAATCGCTGTTTGATTTTTGCCCTGAAATGTATACGGCATGCAATTTGTTCTTTAGCTTCATCAGTACGGCAAAAATATGTAGAGCTAATGTAAATTACAAACATTAATAAACACCGCAAAAAATCTCCAGTGTGTGCTTGTGCGTTCAAAGATGTGATGGCGCAGGGTGAGAAGATGTTCCTGAATTGTTGTGTGTGGGTGTTCAGGCTCCTGCGACTCCTCCCTGATGGTAGTAACGAGCATTGAGCTTCTCCCGAGTGCGGAGAGGACTCAGTGATGGATGCCGCCTTCCCGAGGCAATGCCTCTTGACAATGCCCTCGATGGTAGGGAGGGGTGTGACCGTCAGAGTGGCGGCTGAGGCTGGAACCCTCTGTAGCCCGTTACTATTCTGTGCGTTGCAGCATCCGCACCCGGCGGCGATGCGGCTAGTCAGAAAGTTCCCCACCGAACATCCATAGAATTTTCCTCATCTTCACTGAGAGAGCACATCCCCTCAAACTCCTAAAGCTGTGATCCCTTCCGAACCGAGACACAAATGCAGAGTCAGGTCTGGAATTAAGACTCAGAATCGAAGTAAACAATACGGCACCAAGCCAACCAAAGCCAAAATCTCAAGCAGTCGGACTGGAGACGGGACTCTTACGATTGAGCACTGACTGCTCTGCTACAGTGCTTTAACTATAGACTGTCCATAAGGAATTGTGGCATTGCACAATTATATCTCTGAATCTTTAGAAGAAAAGTGACAGTTAACTATACTCTGGGAAATGGACGTGCGGAAACATGACACCTTCTTTGTGTTTGCGTGAACGTGTTGGGCCACAATAGACCCTCTGAGTTGTTGACACACAGTAACCTAGAAACTTCAATTAAACCCATACGACGCGGGAGGAGAATTAGGACATCGAGTCTGCTGGTCGTTTCATAGCTGATCCATAGTCCTCCTGGTTCCAAACTCGCGCCTTCATTCCTTCAATAATGTAGAATTTTTCAAACTATCTCTTACATATACAGAATGGCTGGTAGTCCACGCCTGCCTGCTGCGTGGAATTCCGCAGATTCAGCACGATCTGGCGAAGGAAGTTCCTTATTATCCCCTTTTTAAAATATATATCTATATTCTCAAGCTGTGTCTTCTGATCCTGGATCCATTCTCTTCATACCAACTCTGTCCTGATCTTTCACAATCTGAATTTTTTCAATATGCACCCTTCATTATTCATTATTCTGAGTTCCCGCGAGTAGAGGCCCACAACCATCAAACGTTCTTCATACGACAGGCAATTTATTTCGGGAACCTCCTTTGAAACTTTTCAAATATAATCACATGCTTTGTTCGATAAGGGATATCAACGTGCTCATAATTCTCCAAATGTGGCCTCACAGTTCCTTATTTCTCCTTAGAATTATTGGCATTCTTGCTTGGAAGTTGAGGTGCTATGAGGTGGTTATACTGGGAGAAGGTTAGACCAATGAACAGTTCACAGGAAACTGGGTGACATTTAGAAGCATGAAAGCGGTTTAGCAGACAGGCCCAGGTTAGAGAGCCCCCTGTAACCCACCCCTTCAATAGAAGATCTACCGCTTTGTATACTTTTGGGTGGGGGACGGGTCAAATGACCAAGTAGAGGGAAGTATCTCAAGTCAGGTCTCTGGCACTGATTTTGTCTCTGTAGTTCAGAAGGGAAGGGGGAGGGCGAGATGAGACGAGCTGCAGGATAGGGGATTGTTTGTTAGGGAATTAGAAAAGGGGTTCTGTGTGCGACAGAGGGATTCGTTGTTGGGATTTCGCCTCCCGAGTGTCAGGGACACTACCACTCTGTGCGGGTCCTCAGCAATCTTAAGTGGCAGGGTGAGCAGTCGAAGTTCGATACGCGCTGGTGTGGCCAGAAATAGGAAGATAACACTGCTTAACACGTGGCTAAGGTGTCCTGGGGTGAGTGAGGGCTTCTGATAGCTGGATCATTGGTTCTCTTCTAAGGAAGGTACAATAGATCTTATCCGTATAAGGCTTAAAATAGGCCACAACGCAGCTTGAGTCCCGGGGTCCACAGAATGCAACTGGAATCTGGATTCGACACCGACAGAGGTTGTTTTCTGCCGAGCGAACAATAGGGGGCGGCACATACACCTGCCTGGAGGCCATGCTACACAGCCCCTTCCTTTATACTCCCAAGAGCAAATCTCACCGTTTCCACCTCGACTGGACTGGAACTGATATTGCAGCGGGACATTCTGTCATTAAAGATGAGGAGGAGTGGGGATTGAACCAGCGATGCAGGGGTATGAATAGCAGAATGTCAAAACAGATGTTGGAGTGTTTGTTGGAGCAGATGTTGTTGAGACCACAGACAAAGTGAGGAAGCAAAAGGTTGAGCCTGCTGGGTCTCATGTTCTGAGCTGCCTCCGTTCCAATGCGAGAAGTATTGTACGTAAGACCGACGGGCTCAGGGAAGGGGTCATCCGCTGGCATTCTGAGATTGTAGACATTAGTGAGACGCCGTTGCAGGGCGGGCAGGAGCGTCAGCTCAACATTCCCGGTTTCGGTTGTATAATCGTGATGAAGCGGGAAGTATTCAAAGTTGAGGAGTGGATTTACTAGTCACGTGAGATTCATTGACAAGCTCGGAGAGAGGAGTTCACGTCTGGCTTTAACAGGAACGTTAATATGCAGGGAGTTGATTGTTGTGCAGTCAGAAGTAATTCAACAAGTGGTATATCACAACATTGTGGGCCGACTGGTCTGTTCTGTTCCGTGATTTACGTTCACTGCTCTGCAGGAGGGGTAAAAGAGAAATTTTAATTCATCGAGTGGACAGATAAGGATTTGGGTTAGATCAAGGACTTTGACGATAGATTGTGAAGCACTGAGAACATCCACTTCACAGACAACATAGGCACTGAGCAACCCACACAGCTCTCACTGTGACACCTACACACCCCTCACCATGTCTTGGACACAACACCGACCGGACTTTAAACGACCCCATACCGTGACACCCACACGCATCTCGCTGTGACACTCTGCGTAAAGCGTTGGAACTGGAACTGGATGAACTCCGGGACATTTGAAAAGCTGAGGGGGTGATATGGAAGACATATGGAGAGGTATTTACGACTACGTTGACGGGTACAGGAAACTGGGTGACAGACAAGAAGGGGAAAGAGGTTAAATAGCCAGAGCCAATGCAGAGCCCCCTAGTGACTAATCCGCAGAATAACAGGTAGACCACTTTCGATAATTCTGGATGGGAGGAGAGAGGTGCAAATGACCAATCAGGGGAACGTCTCATCCGTCAGGTCTCTGGCACCGACTATGGCTCTGTGGCTCAGAAGGGAATAAGTTGTGAAATCTGGCGAGCTGTATCGATAGTGTTGCCTTTGTTAGATAAGCAGAAAAGAGGTATTGTGGGCGATAACAAGATTAGAGCATGGATTGATATCTGGAAATATGATGTTGTAGCTATTAGTGAAACATGGTTGCAGGAGGCGTGTGATTGGCAACTAAATATTCCTGGATTTTGTTGCTTCAGGTGTGATAGAATCGGAGGGTGAAGAGTAGGAGATGTTGCATTGCTTGTCCGAGAAAATATTACAGCAGTGCTTTGGCAGGATAGATTAGAAAGAAAATCTAGGGAGACTATTTCGTTGGAATTGAGATATGGGAAAGGAGTAGTAACACTTATAGGCGTATATTATAGACCACCAAATGTGGAGCAAGTATTAGAGGAGCAAATTTGTAAGGAGATAGCAAATATTTGTAGAAAGCACAAGTTTGTGATTGTGGGAAATGTTCCACATATTGACAGGGAAGCTCATTCTGTAAAAGGGCTGGATGAATAGCAGTTTGTAAAATGTGTGCAATACATAGAGGTATCAACTAGCGAAGGGGCAGTATTGGATCTCTGTTCGGGAATGTGATAGGTGAGGAAACCGAGGTATGTGTTGGGGAGAACTTCGGGTCCAGGGATCACAATAGCATTAGTTTCAATATAACTATGGAGAAGGATAGGGCTGGACCCAGGGTAGAGATTTTTGATTGAAGAAGGCTAACTTTGAGGAGATGCGAAAGGAGGCGGAAGGAGTGGATTGGGACATTTTGTTTGATGGGAAGGATGTAACAGAGAAATGGAGGTCATTTAAAGTTGAAATTTTGAGGGAACAGAATCTTTATGTTCCTATTACGTTGAAAGGAAATATTAAACATTTGAGAGTGTCATGGTTTTCTAGGGATAGTGGAAAGTTGGTTCGAAAAAGAGGGAGATCTATAATAAATATAAGCAGCATGGATTAAATGAGGTGCTCGAGGAAGTTAAGGAATGTAAGTAGAATCTTAAGAAAGACATTATAAAAGCAAAAAGAAGATACGAGATTGCATTGGCAAGTAAAGTGAAAATAAATCCGAAGGGATTCTACAGGTATATTAACAGCAGAAGGATAGAGAGCGATAAAATTGGTCCCTTTGAGAATCAGATTGGACAGCTATATGTGGAACAGAAAGAGATGGGGGAGATTTTGAACAATTTCTTTGCTTCGGTATTAACTAAGGAGAAGGAAATTGAATTGTGTAAGGTAAGGGAAACAAGTAAGGAAATTATGGATACTATGACAATTAAAGAGAAGGAAGTACTGACATTTTTAAGGAATATAAAAGTAGTTGAGCATGCTGGGACTCATGTCCTGAGCTGCGTGCGCTTCAATGCAGGAAGTATTGTTCGAAGGGCAGATGCGCTCAGGTCAAGGGTCAACGCCTCTAAGCCTGACACGGCAGATATTAGTGAGTCTAGATTGCAGGAGGGACACTGACACAGACAGGCTCTGCACCGAGGCAGGATCTCACCACTCAACGATACCAACACAGAGTCAGGCCCTGCACTGTAACTCGAATACAGTCCTCCCCGTATGCATAACACCCTCCCTCTCCAAAACCACTCCCGGACTCCGTCACCCTACTCCTACACGATTCCCAGTCACCGTCACACAGACGGCAATGCACCGCTCCCGTTTCCGTCACCCATTCCTCGCCTACAAGCCATCCCGTCTCCTTGACCAACATCCTGTCCTGCCCATTTCGCCATCTCCATCATCCCGTACGTACCCATACGCCCGGCCCCGTCTCCATGATACACTCCAACCCCTAAACGCTCCCCAACTACGTCGTCCCTCTGCTCTCCTCCCACTCGATGTCCGAGAGACGGTCCAGCTGCAGTAAGTGCGATGCGTACTGGAGCTGCAATTGCAAAAGTAAATACAGATTCATCTGTGAGAAGTCGGCACGTTTATACCAGGATATTACTGAAGAGATCCGAGGTCTCTGTCAACAGCCTCTCTGGCCGACTTCAATCAAGTGACTTCACGCCACTTTTCCCCATTTAATCTACACCACTCTAACTCCCCCATCTTTTCTTACACTCCCACCCTCTCCGCCACTCCTTCCTACCCCATTATCCTCCTCTACTCGCATCCGCATACTCCTCCACTGCTCTTCCTCTCCCCATCTAGTCAACTCTTTTCCCTTCCCGGACCGAACTCCCCCGATCCCCCAATTGAGTCTCCCTTTCTACTCCTCTTCTCTTTCTCCCATTCTCACCAACTCATTCCCTTTCCACCCCTCCTCTTCCCTCGGACCCCATTCTCTGCCTTTCCTCTGTACGATCTCTCCACACACTCTCATCTCAATTCTGTGCACTCTGGCTCTCAATTCCCCAACCCAGGGGAAAAAATCTGTGTACATGCACCCTATCTGTGCTCTCCTGGCTTCATACCCATGCTCCAAGGAACAAAGTCCCCTCCTTCTTGCCGTCTCTCCGTAACTCAGACCCTCGAGTCCCGGCAACATCCTCGTAAATCTCCCTCTACACTCTTTCCAGCTCAGTGGCATCTTTCCTTCAGCAGGGCGACCAGAACTGAACACCGGACTCCAAGTGCGGACTCACCGACACCTTGTACAACTTAAACGTGACCTCAGCACGGTCGAAGATGCAAAATTAAAGTAAATAGCGAAAAATAATAAATACTGGTTCAAAGGTGAATACCGAGGGAGCGTTTAAATGTGTAGGGAGTGTTCTTAAACTGATGGCGAAGAGGCAGCAACTGCTTGTAAATTGTTGAGTTTACAGGCGCCTGTACCCCCTCCCCGATGGAACCTCATGAGCACAGGGCATTTCCCGGTGGAAAGGGGTCCTCGCTGATGGATGTGGTCTTCCCGAGGCATTCCTTCTTGAACATGTCCTCGATGGAGGGGAGGTTTGTGCCTGTGATCGGTTGGCTGAGCCTAGAACCCTCTGCACCCTCTGGCGACCCTCTGCGTTGCAGCCTCCACACCAGGCGGCGATGCGACAAGTCAGAACGCTCTCCACAGTACATCCTGAGAAATTCGCGAGTCTTCAATGAGAGACTACATCCCCTAAAACTGCTAACCTTGCAAACTCTTCTGTACCGAGAGAGGTATGGATGGTGGAGAAGGCAAGGGCCGAGTAGAGTCTAGAATACACTCCGGCTCAGACTGGAATTAAACAAGTGAACAGTGATGAAATCCAAAGATAAAGTCACAAGCAGCAGTACAAGAAATGGATCCCGTACGTTTGAGCACTGAGTGCTCGGCGCGAGGCCGTTACCGACTGACGTTCCATGAAGGAACCGTCTGTAAAAATGCTGAAGATGAAACGAGGACGCCTCAACAACAGGATAATCATCTGAAACACATCCTAAACTCAAACTCCACAACGGACTACTTCAAGAGGCGCAAGCTGAATGTTTTTCCATGACCCTCACTGACCCCGACCTAAACATTAGCGACAATCTGTGGATAGACCTCAAAAGAGCAGTTCACGCAAGAAGTCCTTTGCAAGGAAGAATGTATGAAAATTCCACGAAACAAAAAATTGAAAGACTCTTGTGTGTTACTAAGTAAAAGATAGAAACTTTAAAAAAAAGGTACTCTTGCTTAAAATATTAAAGAAATGCGTCATCTTTAACAGCATTTTTTTTGGAATTCAGCTCCTCTTTTACTCGCTTAGCTATTCACAGTAACAAAAGTGTTGACCGGGGTGACCAAGCCTTTGCATGTCACTGTTGGGAGAAACTGTTGGTAGGTTTGTTTTCAGTTTATTTATCGTTTCTTTGTTTACAATTGCACAGTTAGAATAGTAGGCATGCCTGAAAAGAGAGTTGAATGCTCCTCTTGCAGCATCCGGGACGGCAGGGAGACCTGCAGTGTCTCCGACAACTTCGCCTCTGATAATTGCCTCCGGATGCAGATTCAATTCCGCGGATTTATGGAGTTGGAACCGGTACTGGATTGACTCAGGGTCAGTCGAGAAGGTGATTGGTGGGCGGGAGTACATATTGGGAGGATGTTAGACCCCATGTGCAGTTCACAGGAAACTAGGTGTCAGACAGGAGGTTGAAAGAGGTTAAGCAGCCAGACCCACTGTAGAGTACCCCTGTGTCCAACTGGCTTAATAACTGTTCTACCACTTTGTAAACGTCCGGGTCGGGGAGACGGGTAAAAATGACCGGGAAGAGGAAAGTCTCACAGTTCCGGTCTCTGACTTCGAGTTTGTCTCTGTGGTTAAGAATGGAGGGCGACATGAAACAAGCTGTGGATATTTGCGATTCCTAGTTTGGGGAACATAAAAGTGATTTTGTGTTCAAGACAGAGATTCCTACATGTTCTTTCCCTGCCGTGTGCCAGGGCCGCGACCTCGCCGATCCGGTCCTCAGCAATGTCAAGTAGAAGGGTGAGCAGGCAAAGTTCTGCACGGGCTGGTGTCGCCAGAAATAGGATAATAGAGATTAACACGTGGATAAGGCGTTGGGGTGGGAATGAGGGTTTCAGATAGTTGAATCACCAGGGCCTGTTCCAAGGAAGGCGAGAATTGTGCATATGAGACCGGTTCAATCCAATTCGAGTTTAATTGTCATTCAACCGTATATCAGTAAACATGAATACAGCCAAACGCGTCAGCGTTACTCAGCATAAAGAAACACAGTGCCAACAAGCACACTCGGCACAAAACACAAATACTACTGAAGTAGTTTTTGGGAAGTGGGGACGGCATTGAAATTTGTTTGAAAACTGTGCCACGTTGTTGGGAGAGGGAGGTACAATGGGAACAAATTGGGACCATCAGCTGTCTATCGGGGACGGGCAGGGCAGTGGGAATGCTTTGAGACCTGGACGGGGGCAGTCGGGAGGGATCAGTCGACTGGCATTATTTTGCGGACTGGCTCAGGGCTGTAGGCAGAGTGAAGTAAACTGTGATTAGTTTGGAGACAGACACGACGCTGTGGGGAGAGGGGGGCAATGGGGTTAATTTGGGAAAAGACACGGCGTTGCTGGAAAGAAAGGGGCCAGTGGGACACACTTCGGGACTGCCATGGATCTGTGGGGAAATGGCGGGGCAGGAGGATTCCTCTGGGGACTGAAACAATCTCCGGGGAGAAGGTGGGCGTGTTTGATTCGTATGGAGACTGACAGTACTGTGGAGAGTGAGTGGGACTGTGGGACACACTTCGGGACTGCCATGGATCTGTGGGGAAATGGCGGGGCAGTAGGATTCCTGTGGTGACTGAAACAAACTCAGGGGAGGAAGTGGGCGTGTTTGATTCGTATGGAGACTGACAGCACTGTGCAGAGACAGCGTGTTAGTCGGATTTATTTGACGTCGGACCAGAGAGTGTCGGGGGAGCGTGGTGTACTGTGATTATTGCTGGCAACTGACACAGGGCTGTGGGGATACAGTCGGTCAATGGGGAAAGAGGGGATTCGTGTGATTAGTTTGGGGCCGACACAGGGCTGTGAGGAGAGGGCGGTTTATCGGCATTACTTTGGCGATGGTCTCGGGTATCTGCTGGAGCTGTTTTGTTTCTGTTGAACCAGTTTGACGCTCTTCGACAGCAAAGTGGCCTCCGGCCTCCTGTAACAATATGAGCTCTGGAAAGTATGCCGGTAGTCAGTGCGAATCGTCCATATGGGGTTTGCCTTGTAATCGGGCTGAACGTTTCGCTTACGAGAAGTCTGTACCTTGGTGCTGGGATATTCCTGCAAAAATGCAGGGTCTCTGATCAGACCCTGGGACCTACTTGAATCAAGTGCCTACCTCGTTGTTTTTTCCTCTTTCTCTCTCCTGCACTCAATGCCCGATCGCCCCCAAATTCCCTTCTCACCTCCTATGCCCTTCCCGGCCACTCCACTTTCTTCCTGTTGTCGCAACCCCATTCTCCCCACCACACATCGACAAACCTCTCTCCCCATCTATCTTTTTTTTGTCATCATATCGCCACTCCGTCTACCTCACTGCTCCAGCTCCCTCCTCCCGTACTTCCTCGCTCTTCTGAATTCCAGCCGGTACTGGCCCCAGAGCATCAAACTGTATCATATGACAAGCCGTCCAATCCTGGAATCGTGTTCGTGAATCTGTTTTGAACCCTTTCCAATAGCAGCACATACTTGGTTCGATAAGGGATCTAAACCTGCTCACAATGCAGCAAATGTGGCCTCACAGTTCCTTATTAGGTCATAAAATTACATCCTCTTTTGTACATTCCACTCCTCTCGAAATGAATGGTTGGACGGTAACTGCACATTATGTCTGAAACACGAGTGTCTGACGAGAAGAGGTTGAAGAGGTTTCACTCTGTGTCTGTACCAGGGATAATGTGATGTTGGAGTGTTGAGGGGCCTCACGCTGTGTCTGACCACGGGTGGTGTGTTGCTAACTGAACGTCACTCAGTGTCTGACCACCGGAGTGTGTTTTGGGACTGTCTGGAGGGAGATTGACTCTGTGTCTGACCCCGGGAGTGTGTCATGGGACGGTGCGCAGGGAGATTCACTCTGTGTCTGACCCCGGGAGTGGTTGATGGGACGGTGTGGATGGAGATTCACTCTGTGTCTGATCCCGGGAGTGTGTGATGGGACGGTGTGGATGGAGATTCACTCTGTGTCTGATCCCGGGAGTGTGTGATGGGACGGTGTGGAGGGAGATTCACTCTGTGTCTGACCCCGGGAGTATGTGATGGGACGGTATGGAGGCAGATTCACTCTGTGTCTGACTCCGGGAATGTGTGATGCTGGGGTATGAAGGGAGCCGTTGGGACAGTTTCCAGTCAGATATTGGAAGCGGGAAGAATGTGTGCTTTAAAAAGCAGCCCCTCGCATTTGTTCGGCCAACCACAAATCAATGAAGCGTTTTAATTTGCAATGGAAAATAAAGATAGGACAGGGGCAAGCAGTTGGTAGGATTGTTTTCAGTGTATTGATTGTTTCCTTCTTTATTATTGCACAGTTAAAGGAGAAGTCATGCCTGGCAGGAGAGTTGAATGCTCCGCTTGTAAGACGTGTCACGAAATGGAGACCTCCAGTGTCTCTGACGAATTTATCTGTGAGAAGCTGCAGCGTCGAACCCTCCAAACAGGATCTGGAACTGGAACGGGATGTTCGTGGGATCATTCGCTAAACTGAGGAGTTAGTTTGACCGAATGTGAAGTTCATCAGGAGGATGAAACCTGTTTGAAAGCCAGGCCCAGTGCAGAGTGCCTGCTGTGGGCAATGTCCTTAATAACACGTAAACCACTTTTCATACTTCTACGTGGGAGGAGAGCGGTGCAGATGTCCAATTATAAATATGTTGACAGGTCAGGACTCTGGCAATGAGATCAGTTCTGTGGCTCAGAAGGCAAGAGAATATAATACAGATTAACACGTGACTTAGGTTTTGGAGTAGTAATGAGGAACGCACACAGCTGGATCTTTCGGTTCTCTTCCAAGAATTTGCCACCTGTGCATAAGAGACGGTTTCTATGCAATCCAAGATAAGTCGTCATTCAACTATACGTGAATATCCATGAATAGACAGAAATATGTAAAACCTACAGCAGAATACTGGTCTTTCGGCCTATGATTTTTTGCCGAACATGTCCCTAGCCTAGAAATTACTAGGCTTCCCTATAGCCCTCTATTTTTTCTAAGCTCCTTATCCAAAAGTCTTTTAAAGGACGCTTTCGTATCTGCCTCCAACACCATTACCGGCAGCCCATTCCACGCACCCACCACTCTCTGAGTAAAAACCTTACCTCTGATATATCATCTTTACCTATTCTCTTGCACCTTATTCTGTGCCCTGTTATGTCAAACATTTCAGCCCTGGGAAAATCTCGCTGACTGTGCATACGATCAATGCCTGTCATTATCTTGTACACCTCTATCAGGTCACCTCTCATCCTCCGTCGCTCCAAGGAGAACACATCGAGTTGACTCAACCTACTCTCATAAGGCATGCACCCCAATCCAGGCAAAATCATTGTAAATCTCCTCTGCACCTGTTCTATGGTTTCCATATCCTTCCTGTAGTGAGGCAACAGAGTCACGCACTGCACTGTAACTCTAAAACACTCTTCCCCGTAAACATAACACCCTCCCGCTTCAAGGCCCCTCCCCAACTCCGTCAAACACAATTTTCCTACACAACTTCCAGTTACATAGAACATAGGACATAGAATAGTAAAGCAAATTACAGGCCCGTCGGCCAACTGTCTTGCCGACACTCAAACCCTGCCTCCCATATAACCCCACACTTTAAATTCCTCCATTTCCCTGTCTAGTAGACTCTTAACCTTCACCGCTGACTCAGGTAGTACATTCTACGCACCAAAAAGTGAAAAACCTTTCTCTAATAACCCCCATGAACTTTCCTCCCCGTATCTTAAAGCCATGTCCTCTTGTACTGAGCAGTGGTGCCCAGAGGAAGAGGCACTGGCTGTCCACTCTGTCTATTCCTCTTAATATCTTGTACACCTCTATCATGTCACCTCTCATCCTCCTTTTCTCCAAAGTGTAAAGCCCTAGCTCCCTTAATCTCTGATCATAATCCCTGCTCTCTGAACCAGACAGCATCCTGGTAATTCTCCTCTGTACCGATTCCAATGCTTCCACATCCCTCCTATAGTGAGGCAACCAGTACAGGACACTGTACTCCAAGTGTGGTCTAACCAGAGTTTTATCCAGCTCAATCATTACCCTGCGACTCTTAAATTATGTCCCTCTACTTATGAAAGTTATCATCCCTTAAGCTTTCTTTACTACCCTATCTTCTCTGAACCCTTTACCGTGACACACTGTCTCCACTACACCACTCCCGTCTCCCTCATCCATCCCTCGTGTACAAGCAGCCCCGACTCTGTGATCCTCTCACTCTCCTGCACATTGCACTGTCTCCATCATCCCGTGCGTTCACTACGCTACTGCCCGACTTCGTGATACACTCCAACTGCTAAACACTCCCTAACTACGACGCCTCCCTCCCCAGCTCCCTACTCCCCCCTCTCTCCGTGTCTCAGGCAAATGTGGGGAGTATGAGGGAGAGATGTCGTTTAGTATTACCCTTCCCCCTTTCCACGATATGTTGTGAGCTTCTCCAATTCTCTCTATGCAAAGGCTGGTCATGTGGTTGCAAACCACTTGCATCAGAATATGCAACCTATCCCTGGCCTCCTCTCTCCTCCCCTTCCTTCCTCTTCCCGCAGCACACCAACTGGTCCCAAACACTGACACACACCATCTCCGAGAGACACACACACAATTCGAGACCACCGGAACACCGAAAGGCTGTGTGTGGGTGAGTGGGGAGAACGGAGGAGGGAGAGGGTTCCGAACTGATTCTGACTCCAGTACAGTGTGCTGCGATGGTGGGGAGTAACTTCACATGTCTCACACCGGGAGTGTGTGATGGATTGTTGTGCAGGGAGCATTACTCTGTGTATGTTCCCAGGCGTGTGAGATGGTGCTGTACGGAGGGAATCCCGCTCTGTCTCAGATTCATAGTCATGGGTCAGTGGATTTCGGTGTTTAAAAAGACTCCGATCAGAGGTAGAGAGCAAGAAAATGGTAATTCACACGTTCTTCTCCAAAGACTGCAATCAGAACGCCATTTCTGTGGTCTCCTGTTATCTCCCCTTCCTTCCTCTTTCCTCAGCACACCATTCCTTCTCTATGATTCTTAAATGGGTGAGTGAGCAGCCAGTGGTTCTGGTCGTGTATGAATAAAGTAATGGTTTTCAAAATTGAGATCAGGGATTTACCAATCAAATTAAAGGACAGGACAACTGCCCGTCCCCGTGAGGCCAGGTATAGGAAGACCTTGCAGATTAGCAGGTGGCTCAAGTGTTGACATATGTGAGAGGGTTTCAAAATTTGACAACACTGTTTTTTCAAAGGAAGGTGTGATCTGTACAAAAGAGATGGAGGACAGTTTGCACATAAACTGGAGGGGAACTGATTGTTTGTCAGTACTGGGCATGAGAGTTTTCGGGTGAATTGTTGAACTGGAGTAGCAGGGGGATGGGATTCAGAGTTCCAGTGTAGATAGCGGAGTTGGTGTGGAGATAGATGTTGTAAAGACCTCAGACAGAGACGGGGATGAAAGGGTTATTTCAAAGCACGAGCTTTAAGGAAAGGCAGCTGAGCTGCTCAGGGCATGAATCCACATACTAAGATATGATATTCCGGCCATGACTGAGACGTGGTTGCAAGAGGAGAAAGCGGAACAGCGCGTAATTTCGGGGTTCCCTATTTTCAGACGTGGGAAAGCAGAAGGATTTACAGGAGAAGGGATGACATTACTGGGCAGAGAAAATGTCACCGCAGAGCACAGTCAGAACAGACAAGAGAACTCGTCTCTGTGAAGCTTTATGGATGGAAATGGGGAAATGAGGGAGTATCGCTTTGTCTCTGACTCCCAGTCATGGGTCAGTGGATTTCGGCGATTAAACAGACTCCAATCTGAGTTAGGGTGCAGAAAAATGGTAACTTACACATATTGCAGCAAAGACTGCAATCTGATCACCATTTCTGTGGTCTACCTTTCCTTCCTCTTCTCTCAACACACCATTCCTTCTCCATGACTCTTAATTGGGTGAGTGAGCCCCACGAGGTCCTGGTCCATATATGAATATTGACCAATTCCTGGTCCATATATATGAATGGGAAGATGGTTCTTCAAAATGAGGGCAGGGATTTCGCAATTAAATTAAAGGACAGTACCACTACCCGTCCCAGTCTGCCCAGACCTAGGAAGACCTGCTCCATATCGATACCAATGAAATCTGTATGTATAGGAAGGTGGTTCTGCAAAGTGAGGTCAGGGATTCAGCTGTTAAATTAAAGGACAGGACCACCACCCGTCCCAGTGTGCCCAGACCTAGGAGGACCTGGTCTATGTCGGTGCCAATGACATCAGTATGTATAGGAAGGTGGTTCTGCAAAATGAGGGCAGGGATATAGCAATTAAATTAAAGTAGAGGGTCACCACCCGTCCCAGTGAGGCGAGACACAGGAAAACCATACAGATTACCACGTGGCTCAAGAAATGGTGTGGTAGGGATGGCTTCAAAATTTGGCATCACTGTGTTATTTACCAATGAAGGCGGGATGTCTACAGAAGAGGTGGAGGACCGTTTACACCTAAACTGGAGGGAACTGATACTCCAGCGGGAAGGTTTGTCAGAACAATGCATGAAGCTTTTGGGGAGAGTTATTAAACTCGAATTGCAGGGGGATGGGATTCAGAGTTCCAGCGCAGGTAATAGAGTGGTTTTGGGTCCTGATGTTGTAAAGACCTCAGAAAAAGTCTCGAATCAAAAGGTTGAGCATGTTGCGACCAGTGTCCTGAGCCGCGTATATGTGAATGCAGGAAGCTTTAAGCCGCTGTGCACAATAAATTATGATATTCTAGATATTTGTTTCAGAATATTGCTTATGGGGGAGCAAGCATGACAGCAAGATATTTCGAGTTTCCCTATTTTAGGCGTGAAATTGAGGAGGGGTGACATTGCTTGACTGAGGAGATGTCCCCACAGTACACAGGCAGAGCAGACAACCCGACTCGTCTAAGTGAGGCCATATGGGTGGAAATGAGGAATTAGAAATGTATCATGGGGGTACATTATAGACCAGACAACAGTCCGCTGGATTATGATAAACAAACCTGTAGAGAGATCGCGGTCGCTTGCAGGAAACATAAGAACGTGATAATTCGTAAGTAGAAGTCCCAAATAGAAGAAAGAGAAGAGGGTACAGGAGCCTCAGGACCAACACCGCACGGATTACGAACGATTATTACCCCTTAACCATCAGGAGGGAGGTATAGGGTCTTCAGGATACACACCACTTGTTTCTTGTACACTTACTGCCGCTCAGCCATCGCCATCAGGAAGGAGTTACAGGAGCCTCTGGACAAACATCGCAAGGTTCAGGAGCAATAATTATCCTTGCACCATCGGAAACAGTGGCAGGAGCCTCAAGACACAAACCACAAGGTTCAGGAACAGTTACTAAACTTCAATCATCAGGAGGGAGGGAGGTACAGGAAACTCAGGATAAACACCCCTTATTATCCTTTTACTCTTAATATACCTGTCGAATCTGTTTAGATTATACTTCACCTTGACTTCCAAAGCTACCTCATGTCTTCTTTTCGCCCTCCTGAATTCTTTCTTAAGTAGTTTTTGTTTCACTTTTATAGTCCTCAAGTAGCTCCCTCCCTGT
Organism: Hypanus sabinus; assembly: GCF_030144855.1. Taxonomy (NCBI): domain Eukaryota; kingdom Metazoa; phylum Chordata; class Chondrichthyes; order Myliobatiformes; family Dasyatidae; genus Hypanus; species Hypanus sabinus. Next base: position 64,959 of record NW_026779538.1, on the reverse strand, counting down.
TTCCTATACTTGTCATATACCTTTCTCTTCTTCTGTATGAGTTCCAATATCCATAATGAACCAAGTTTCCATACTTTTTTTCACGTTTCCTTTAATCCTGGCTCGAACATACAAGCTCTCTACTCTTAACATTTCTCCTTGGAAGGCCTCCCGCCTACAAACGACATTCTTTCCAGAGAACAACCTGTCTCATTCCACACTTTTTAGATTTTGTTCTCATGTCTTCAAATTAACCCTTTTTTCTTAGAAACTCTACCCGAGCGTCTGATCTATCTTTATCCATGATCAAGTTGAAACCAATATTGTTATGATCATTGGAACCAATGTGTCCCCCTACACACACTTCCGTCACCTGTCTTAACTCTATTCCTGATAGGAGATCTAATATTGCATAATCTCCAGCCGATACCTTTATATACTGATGCAGAAAACTTTCATGAACATATTTTACAAATCCAAACCTTTCTTTAAATTTAACAGTATGAGAGCCCTAACCAATATGTCGAAAAATAAAAGCCCCTTCTATCACAACTTTATGTTTACTGCAGTTGCCTGCCATCTCACTGCAGGTTTGCTCCTCCAATTCTCGCTAACTGTTAGTCTATAATAAAACCCTATTAAGAGAGGGAGTGATTGTGTCAGACGAAAGTAGGAGGGAAAGGGCAAAATGAAAAGAGGAACGATGTGGTGCAAGAGAAGGGGAGGGTTGGGTGGAGGAGTAAGGAAGGGAGGGATGGATAGAGGGCGACGGAGCGGGAGGGAGGGTAACTGGGAGAAGGGAGAGATTCTGACAGACAGCTGGAAGTCCCCGGCTGAACGCTACAAAATTCCCAAACACCACCTCCCCCAACCCTCGAAAAAGCGGAATGATGGGGAATAATGCAGGGAACTGTGTTCGGGGGGCAAACAATATGTGGTTGAGGGGTATCTACAGTTTGGGGTGACAGGCGTCGTTGGTGGGGAGGAGAAAAAGAAAGACAGACAAATGAGGGAGTGGGTTGAGATAATGAAGAATTGTTGAAAGTGGGGGAAGGTGGGTGAGAAGGGTAGAATGGTGGAGGCAAAGGGGGTGAGAGAGAAGGGACAGAAAGGCTGAAAGAGAGAGAGAGAGGAGATAGAATGTGGGCGTGTGTGTGTGTGTGTGTGAGAGAGAGAGAGAGAGAGAGAGAGAGAGAGAGAGAGAGAGAGAGAAGAGAGAGAGAGAGAGAGACAGAGAGAGAGAGAGAGAGAGAGAGACAGAGAGAGGGAGAGAGAGAGAGAGAGAGAGAGAGAGTGAGAGAGCGCCATTGTATAAAGAAGAAAATATAGAGTGCACAACTGAAAGAGATAGACGAGAAAACAATGCGAAGTGCACGAGTGGAGGGGAGCTGTTCACGTTAATCGTTGGGAGGGGGAGCTCACTAACCTCGTTGGTGTTTGGGTGTTTGCCCTGGAGCAAATCTCTCCGACATTCTTCCCACCCGCCCTCCTTCTCTCCCTCCCTCGTTCCATTCCTTTCATCTCTCTCCCCATTCGACTACGCTCTCCATCATCGTCTACATTCCTTTTCCCTCATCCATCCCTCTCCTGACCGCTTTCTTCCCTGTGCCACACTCTCTCTCCTTCCTATTCTCCTCTCCGCTCTTCTCATTCCATCTCTCTCCTTCTCTTCCTCCCGTATAGTCGCCCCCACTTTGCTCCCCCTCTCTCCCCCACTTTTCTCCCCCACTCTCCCAAACGCCTCTTCCTCTATTTCGCTACCCATCTACTTCCGTTTTCTCATCTCCATCGCTCTTCTCTTCACTCCCACATCTCTCCCATCATTTCCCTCTACCGTTCCCCGCACTCAGTCCACTGTCACCCAATTCTCTCTCCGCCGACACGCTATCTCCCACTCTCTCCCTCCCCCTCTTTCTCCCCTCTATTATTACTCTGTCCACTGCCACTCTTATCTCTTACCTCTCGCACACTCCAATCCCTCTCCACGGAACCTCCCCCACCACCTGCTCTCGGTTCCTCTTTATCAGCTGCTTATCTCGTTTTTCTTGGTGTCTGTCGGACACCGTTGTCGAAACAGGTTTCCTTTGACACCGGTTACTTCTCCTTCCTGAGCTCAGACGCGCAGAGGATCCTCGACAGGATGGACGACAGCGAGCCTTACGTGAATGTGAAATTCACAAAAACGGACTCAGAGACTCCTTCCCGAGGTGAGTGGGGTAGAGAGATGGAGAGAGGGATTTTCAATCTGTGTCTGACCCCGGGAGTGTGGGATTGGACGTTGTGGAGGGAGCCCTCTAAAATATATTTTAATCCCCACTTTTCCCTTCGCTCCACTCTCCCTCCTCTCACTCTGCACAAGCCTTATAACTTTCCCCCTTCTCTCTGTCTTTCCTTCTATAGTCATTCTTCTGTTTTTCCTCTGATCTCCACTGTATCCTTTTTTCCCGTATCATCCACTCTCCGCTCCCTTTTCCTCACTCAACCACTTGTCCCTCCCTTTTCCCTCTCCTTCCCATGCTGCTCCCTTTCTCTCCCTTCCCTCTAACGGCTCCTCCCCACTCTCTCCTTCCTTCAACCACACACACCTTCATTAACCCTCCCCTGCCCTCTCTCACGCAATGTGTCTATTCCATCTCTCCCACTCTCTCTCCCTTTCCTTCCCGCTTTCCCTCCTCTTTTGCATCCTTCGCGCCAATACGCCATGCGCCTTCTTAACCAGAGAGTCAACCTGTGCAACTGCTTTGTGATCGGACACCAATATCAGTCTGATTCTCCAAATTGCCAAGTGTCTTACCATTAATACAATATTCTGATATCGTATTTGACCAATCAAAATGAACCACCACACACTTAACTGATTTGAACTCCATCTGCCACTTCTCAGCCCGGTTTTGCATCCTATCAATTTCCCGCTGTTATGTCTGACAGCCCTACAACCATCCACAACACCCAAACTTTGTGTCATCAGCAAACCTGCTAGCCCATCCCTCCACATCTTCATCCAGTTCACCTAAAAGTCACGAAGAATAAGGGCCCCAAAACTGATCGCTGAGGCAATCCACTGGTGACCGAATCCTATGCAGAATATGACCGGTCTACAATCACCCTTTGCTTTCTTTGGGCAAGCCAGTTGTGGATTCACAAAGCAATGCCCCCTTGAATCCCATTCCTCCTCAATTTCTCACTAAGCCTTGCATGGGGTAGCTTATAAAATGCTTTGCTGAAATCCATCCACACCACATCAACTGTTCTTCCCTCATCAGTGTGTTTAGTCACATCCCCACAAAAATTCATTCCGTCTCGTGAGGCGAGAACTGCCCTTTACAAAGCCAAGCTGACAAACCCTAAACATGTTATACCTCTCCAAATGTTCATAAATCCTTCCTCTCAGGATCCTTTCCATCAACTTACCAACCGCTGAGTTAAGACTCACTGGTCTATAATTTCCTGGGCTGTATCTTCACCACTTCTTGAATAAAGGAACAACATCCACAACCATCCAATCCTCCGGAACCTCTCACATCTTCATTGAGGATGCAAGGATCATCACCAGAGCCACTGCAATCTCTTCCTTCGCCTCCCACACTAGCCTGGGTTATATTTCGGCCGGTACCGGCGACTTAACAATTTAATATTTTCCAAAAGCTACATTACATCCATTTTCTTAACATCTACATGCTCATGCTTTTCAGTCTGCTGGAAGTCATCACTACAATCACTAAGATACCGAAGTAAAATATTCATTAAGTAACTCCTTTTGTCTTATTTAATATTTATTATGATCTTATGGTCGTATGATATCTCCATAGCTGCGCCAGAACGGGAGTCGAAAGTGACTATCGGAAATAGACCGTACCGTCTGATCTGCCTACTCCGGCTAGTTACATCCGCCCTCATCGTGACTGTGGCCGGACTCTCGATCCATGGTGAGTGGAACCGTCTCCGTGTGGAGTCAGACCGGAAATAAAGAGACTGGAATAAATTGAGATTGTAAAACACAACAGTGAAACCAACACCCCCCTTACCGTTACACCGATGGAAGAAGGCAGCATACATGAGGTATAGGAAGCTAGGATCAGACGGGTCTATTGAAGGACATAGAGCAGCTAGAAAAGAGATGAAGAAGAGGCTGTGGAGAGAAAGAATGAAGCAAGAGAAGGCCTTGGTGAGTAGGCTAATTGAAAACCCCAAGAAATTCTTCAATTATGTGCAGAACAAAAGGATGACAGGACTGATTAGAGATAATGGTGGGAAGATGTGCCTGGAGACTGTGGAAGTTAGCGAGGTCCTCAATGAGTACTTCGCTTCGGAAAACTCCACTGAGAGGGAACGTGATGACGGTGAGGACAATATGATAGAATTTAATCTTCTGGAACATGTTGATATTAGGGGAGAGGAGCTATTGTAGTTGTTAAATACATAAGGGCGGATAAGTCCCTGGGGCCTGAGAGAATATTCCCCAGGCTGCCTCACGAGGAGAGAGTAGAAATTGCTAAGCCTCTGGCTAGGATCTTTATGTCCTCGTTGTCCACGGGAATGGTACGGGAGGATTGGAGGGAGGCGAAAGTTGAACCTTGGTCAAAAGAGTTAGAGGGATACTCCAGGTAATTATAGACCTGTGAGACTGACGTCTGTTTTGGGAAAGCTGTTGGAAAAGATTCTTAGAGATAGAATCTATAGTCATTTAGAGAATCATGGTCTGAGCAGGGACAGTCAGCATGACATTCGGAAGGGCAGATCGTGTCTAAAAAGCCCGATACAATTTTTGAGGAGGAGACCAGGAATACAGATGAGGATAGTGCAGTGGGTGTGATATACATGGAATTTAGTACGGCATTTGACAAGGTTCTACGCAGTCGAGCTTACTTAGAATGTCAGAAGGCATGGGATCCAGACAGTCTTGGCCGGGTGGATTCAGAATCGGCTTGTCTGGAGAAAGCAGAGTGACATGGCGGAGAGAGTACATTCGGATGGGAGGGCCGTGACTAGTGTGGTTCCACAAGGATCGGTTCTAGTATTTTCGTGATTTTATTAACGAAATCGATGTGGGGGTAGAAGGGTGGGTTGGCATGCTTGGAGACGACACAACGGATTGTGGTGTTCTGGATAGTGTAGAGGATTATCGACGATTGCAGAGGGAAGTAGCAGATGGAGTTCAACCCGCAGAAGTATGAGGTAGTACACTGTGGAAGGACAAACTCCAAGGCAGAATACAAAGTAAATGGCAGGGTACTTGGTAGTGTGGTGGAGCAGAGGGAACTGGGCGCACATGTCCACAGATCACTGAACGTTGTCTCACAGGTAGATAGGGTAGTTAAGAAGGCTTATGGTTGTTAGTTTTCATAAGTCGAGGGACATAATTTAAGAGTCGCGAGGTAAAGCTGCAGCTCCATAAAACTATGGTTCGGCCACACGTGGAGTACTGTGTCCAGTTCTGGTCGCCTCACTATAGGAAGGATGTGGAAGCATTGGAAAGGGTACAGAGGAGATTTACCAGTATGCTGACTGGTTTAGAGAGTATGCATTATGATCAGAGATTAAGGGAGAGAGGGCATTACTCTTTGGAGAGAAGTAGGATGAGAGTAGGTATGATAGAGGTATGCCAGACATGAAGAGAAATAGCTAAATTGGACACCCAGCGCCTCTTCCACAGGGCACCGCTACTCAATACAAGAGGCTTTAAGGTGAGGGGAGCAAAGTTCAAGGGGTATATTAGAGGAAGGTCTTTTACTCAGAGAATGGTTGGTGTGTGGAATGCACTGCCTGATTCAGTGGTGCAGACAAATACACTAGTGAAATTTAAGAGACTACTAGACAGGTATATGGATGAGTTTGAGGTGATGGGTTATTTGGGAGGCAGCGTTTAAGGGGTCGGCACAACATTGCGAGACGAAGGGCTTGAACTGTGCTGTTCTATTCTATGTTCCATACCACGGACACACCACAAACCGTGATAAAACACTGTCTATACTGTAACATAGTCAAGACTCATGCTGACGCAGACACGCCATTCAACATCACATCAACAATGCCGTTACCGTAGCACGGCCACGACCTTCTACAAAACGCAGATGCACTCCTAACCGCGACACTGACACGACCATCGCCGTGACACACACGTGTCTGTAACATCGACAGGCCCCTGACCGTGTTACTGATAATCTGCTCAAGCGACACAGACACATACCTCACAGTGACACCAACACGATCTTCATCGTGACACTGAGGTACCGTACACCGTGACACCTTCACTCTCCTCCGTGTGATCCACTCTACACCGCGTCGTGACAAAGACTCACACGTCACTGCAACACCCCTTACCGCGACAGTATCACTCCTCAACATAACACCGATGTACCGTTCACTGAGGCAATTACCCTCACCTCACCCTGACACAGGTAAAATTCTTAACAGATACCGACACTTCAATTCACAATGACACAATGACATGGACATAGAACACTCGTTCGCCCCGACACACACCTCAGCGTGTCACTCTCACACACACCGTGGCCATGAACTGTCTCTCACCGTGGCACTGACTTACCCTTCACTTTGCGACCGGCACGTCCCACACCATGACACCGTGACACGTCATTGTTACCCGGCCCACCTCCCGCCGGGGCACAGAAACTGCTATCACAGTAACAGCGACACGTTCCTCACTGCAACCCGGACATGCCACGCACGATACAGACGCAAGCCCCCAAAGTAATAACAAAATCTTCACAGGAACATTGATTTTCCACCAAGGTGGCGCCGACGCCTCCCACTGTGCCCAAAAGGACATGCTGCACTGTGACACTGTGAACGGTTCGGTAGCGTGACGTTGACTCACTTAAAGGCTCAACATTCTTTACCATCTCTCTCAGTGTCACAGGTCCGTCACACGTTCACTGAGATGGAAACGAAGTACAGATCTATCAACGAAACCGAGGCTCAAATCTGTGAATTTCTGACCAGCAGAAGAGGTGAGGCATCATCCCATTCTTTATCCGGTTCCTCATCACAGGGCAGGCATGGAGGGAGGAAGCGTCACTCTGTGCTTGAAATTAGGAGTATGTGAACAGATGGCATGGAGGGTGATTCACTCTCTGTTTGACCCGATGTTTGTGTGATGGGGCTGCGTGGAGGAAGTTTCACTCTATCACTGAATCTCGGAGTGTGTGATGGGACGGTGTGGAGGGAGATTCACTCTGTGTCAGACCCCGGAAGTGTGTGATGGGACGGCGTGGAGGGAGGTTCACTCTGTTTCAGACCCCGGGAATGTGCGATGGGACGGTGTGGAGGGAGCTTCACTCTGTGTCTGACCCCGGGAGTGTGTGATGGGACAGTGTGGAGGGAAGTTCACTCTGTGGCTGACCCCGGGAGTGTGTGATGGGACAGTGTGGAGGGAGGTTAACTCTGTGTCAGACCCCGGGAGTGTGTGATGGGACGGTGTGGAGGGAGCCTCACTCTGTGTCTGACCCCGGAAGTGTGTGATGGGACGGTGCGGAGAGAGATTCACTCTCTGTCAGACCCCGGGAGTGTGTGATGGGACAGTGTGGAGGGAGCATCACTCTGTGTCTGACACCGGGAGAGTGTCATGGGACGGTGTGGATGGAGCTTCAATCTGTGCCTCGACAGGAAGTGTGTTATGGGACGAAAAGATGGAAATTCACACGGTGTTGAAGTCGTGAATGTCTGCTGGAACCGTGTGGAGGCAGCTTCTCTCAAAGTGTCTGACACTTTGCTCTGTGGTGTGTTGAGAAGCTGTAGAGGGAGAATCACTCTTCCTCTGATAGAACGGGTGAGTTTAAAAAGTGAGCAGATTGAGAGGGGGATGTCATTTCTTCCGCAGTTTGGACTGGGCACGACTACGCAAGCGCGTGAAAATCGGCCTCTGAAGCAGCGAGAGGTTTTAAAAAATCGAACAGATTAACGAGGCAGGCAATTGAGTAGTGGGAGACAGACTGGGAAGGGTTTGGCTCGAGAGGCTTCTGCGAGCAGAGACTGAAGACGAGCTTGCTCCCAGTGAGTTAAGGCTTGGCAAGCTAATTTAATTAATCTAATTAGCTTCAAATTAGGTAATGGAGGCAGCAGTTAGGGCAGCTGAGAGCTCCGGTTACAGGATCTGGGATGTCATGGTAAGCACTGTTGTCCCCGATGACTACATCTGTAAAAGGTGCATCCAGCTGCACATTCTAACAAACCTAGTTAGGGGACTGGAGCTAAAGCTGGATCAACTTCGGATTCGTGAAGCAGGGGCAGAAATAGACAGGAGTTTCTGGGAGATAGTCACCCCTAATAGTCAAGAGACAGGTTGCTGGGCGACCGCAGGACATCCCAGTGGCCGTTCGCATCAACAATACGTACACCGTTTTGGATACAGTTGGTGGGGAGAACTTACCAGGGACGTTGCATTGGTCTGGTCTCTGGCACGAGTCAAGGCCCTGAGCTCAAAAAGGAGGGAGCGTAAAGAGGAGAGCGGTAGTGATAGGGGATTCAATAGATAGGGGGCAGATAAGGGGTTCTGTGGAGAGATTGGGAATCTCGGATGGTTTGTTGACTCCCTGGTGCCAGGGACCGTGATGTCTCGGAACGAGTTATAAGCATTGTCAAGTGGGAGGGTGTGCACTCAGATGCCGTGGACCATGTAGGAATCAATGACGTGGATAGGAAGAAGGAGGAGGTCCTGCAAAGAGGGTTTAGGGAGTTTGGTACAACAATGAAGGACGGGACTCAAGGGTTGCAATGTCAAGATTGCTACCAGTGCCACGTGCCAGTGAGGCTGGAAATAGGTGATAATGCAGATAAATACGTGGCTGAGGAGCTGTTGCAGGAGGGAGGGCTTCATGTTTCTTGTTCCAGGGAAGGTGGGACCTTTTACGATGGGCCAGGTTGCACCTGAACTATAGGGGGACTAAAATCCTTGCGGGAAGGTTTGCTCGAGCTGCTGCGGTGGATTTAAACAAGATTTCCGCGGGGCGGAACCAGAGAGATAGAGCAAATAGTGAGGTGGAGGAGGATAAAGGTAACGAGAGAACTGCGTTTAGTGGATGGGGCAAAGCCAGATCTAACATATAAAGAGGCTTAGAGGAAAGAGAAACAGAATTAAAGGTGCAAAGATAGTAAAGTAGAAGGGCTAAAGAGCGTCTCTTCAATGCAAGAAGCGACAGGAACAAAGAAGATGAACTGAGGGCTTGGATACGTGCATGGAATTACGATATAGTGGCGATTACAGAGACGGCTGGCAGCAGGGCAGGTTTGGATTCTCAATATTCCTGGACTTCAGTGGTTTAAAAGGGATAGAGAGGAGGAAAGGGGGAGAAGGGGTGGCGTTAATGGTCTGCAATAACACTACGGCTACATAAAGGGTGGTTAATGCAGCAGGATCCTCCTTTGAGTCAGTGTAGGTGGATGTCAGGAGCAGGAAGGGAGCAGTTACTCCATTTAAAATATTCTATAGGCCCCCTTGTAGCAGCAGAGACATCGAGGAACAGATTGGGAAGCATATTTTGGAACGGTGGCAAAATAACAGGGTTGATATCATGGGTAACTTTAACTACCCTAATATTGCTTGGCTCCTGATTAGCTCTAATGGTTTAGACGGAGCCGAGTTTGTTAAGTGTGTCCAGGACGGATTCCTGTCACAGTATGTTGATAGACCGACTAGGGTGAATGCCATAGTGGATCCAGTATTAGGTAACCCACCGGTTCAGGCCACAGATTTTAGTGGGTGAGCATCCGGGGGACAGTGACCAACACTCCCTGGGCCTTTAGTAGTATCATGGGAAATGATAGAATCAGAGAGGACAGGACATTTCTAATTGGGGAAGGTCAAAAACATAAGGCTGTAAAGCTTGAACTTGCGGCTGGGGATTGGGACGACGTATTTGCAGGGAAATGTACTATGGGTGTGTGTTTGATGTTTAGGGATCTCTTGCAGGATTTTAGGGATAAATCTGTCCCGGTGAAGAAGATGAAGAATGGTAGTGTGAAGGAATCATGGGTGACAAGTGAGGTGGAAAATCTTGTCAGGTGGAAGAGGGCAGCAAACATGGGGTTTAGGAAGCAAGGATCAGATGGGGCTATTGAGGAATATAGGGTAACAAGAAAGCTTAAGAAGGGGCTGAGGAGAGCAAGAAATGGGCATGAGAAGGCCTTGTCGAGTACGGTAAGGGAAAGCCCAAAGGCATTCTTCAATTATGTGAAGAACAAAAGGGTGACAGGTGTGAAGGTAGGACTGATTAGCGATAAAGGTGGGAAGTTGTGCCTGATAGTTGTGGAAATGAACAAGTTCCTCACTGAATATTTCTCTTCTGTATTCACCAATGAGAAGGAACCTGATTAAAGTGTGGACAATATAAGCGAGGTTGAAGCTCAGGATCATTGCTGATATTAAGGGAGAGGAGGTGCTGGAGTTTTTGAAGTATATTAGGACGGATAAAACCGCGGGGCCTGACAGGATATTCCCCATGCTGCTCCACGAGGCAAGGGAAGAGATTGCTGAGACTGGCTAGGATCGTTCTGTCCTCGTTGTCCACTGGAATGGCACCGGTGGATTGGAGGGAGGTGAATGTTGTACGTTGTTCAAAAAAGTTAGTAGGTATAGTCCAGGTATTTATAGGCCTTACGTCTGCGGTGTGGAAGATGTTGGAAAATATTCTTAGAGATAGGATGAACAGGCATTTGGAGAATCATAGTCTGATCAGGAACAGTCACCATGGATTTGTGAAGGGCAGATCGTGTCCAGGAAACGTGTAGCGTTCTTTGAAGAGGCGTCCATTCATCTGGATGAGGGTAGTGCAGTGGATGTGATCTATATGGATTTTAGTAAGGCATGTGATCCCAGGATGTTTGGTTGACTGCAGAAAGCAGTGTGCCGTGACGGAGGGGGTATATTCCGATTGGAAGTTGCGACTAGTGGTGTTCCAAGAGGATCGGATCTGGGACCACTACTGTTTGTCATTTCTATTAACGACCTGGATGTGGGGGGGGGGTAGAATGTTGGGTTGGCAAGTTTGCAGACGACACAATGGTTGGTGAAGTTGTCAATAGTGTAGAGGATTGTTGAAGATTGCAGAGAGACATCGATAGGATCCAGGAATGTACTGAGAATGGCAGATGGAGTTCAACCCGAAGTGTGAGGTGGTACACTTTGGAAGGACAAACACCATGACAGAATACAAAGTAAAATGCAGGATACTTGTTAGCGTTGTGGAGCAGAGAGATCTGGGTGTACATATCCACGTATCCCTGAAAGTTGCCTCAGAGGTAGATAAAGTATTTAAGAAAACTTATGGAGTATTGGCTTTCATAATCCAAGGGATAGTGTTTTTAGAGTCGCGAGGGAATGATGCAACTTTATAAAACCATGGTGAGGCCACACTTGGAATACTGTGTCCAGTCTGGTCTCCTCACTATAGGAATGATGTGGAAGCAGTGCAAAGGCTAAAGAGGAGATTTACCAGGATGCTGCCTGGTTTAGAGAGTATGGATTATGATCAGAGATTACGGCAGCTAGGGCTTTACTGTTTGCGAAAGAAGGAGGATGAGAGGAGACATGATAGAGGTATACAAGATATTAAGAAGAATAAATAGCGTGGTCAACTAGCGCCTCTTCCCCAGGGCCGACTGCTCAGTACAAGAGGACATGGCTTTATGGAACGGGGAGGGAAGTTCAAGGAGGATATTAGAAGAAGGTTTTTTACTAAGAGAGTGGTTGGTGCGTGGAATGTACTGCCTGAGTGAGTGTTGCAGGCAAAAACATTCGTGAAATTTAAGATATTACTAGATAGGTCTATAGAGGAATTTAAGTTTGGGGATATATTCCAGGCAGGGTTTAAGAGTCGGTACAACATGGTGGGCCGAAGGGCCTGTTCTGTGCTGTACTAATCTATGTTGTATATCTGCCTCTATCTGACGTGTGTGCTCAGGTATTTTCATCCGGGAGTGTGTGATGGATGGTGTGGAGGGATATTCATTGTGCCTGCTATTGTTAATGCGCCATGGAACGATGTTGAAGCCGGGGAAATTCTCTTTGTGCCTGACCTCAGGTGAACGTGATGGGACCGCATGACGTGAAATTCACTCTCTGCGTCACCCCGGGTCTCACTCTGTGTCTCACTGTTCCTTGTTCCTGATTTCCAGAGCAAACCTGTTCCGAGAATTGGGTCACAAATAAAAACTGGTGTTAGTACGTTTCCACGTTTGTAACAACTTTATACAAAGCGATTCAAGAATGTTCAAACCGTGATTCAAGAATGTTCAAACCGTGATTCAAGGCTGCTCGAAATCAATTCAAAGGATGAAGCGGTATGTTGCACAGCACGAGCAGGTACGACAGTAACACAGGAATCAACACACACCCTCGGGCTCAGACACAGAGTGAAAACGCACAATACACTCCCATCACACACTCCCGGGGTCAGACACAGAGTGAAGCTACCTCCACACTGTCCCATCACACACTCCTGGGGTCAGACACAGAGTGACTCTCCCTCCACACCGTCCCATCACACTCTCCCGGGGTCAGACACAGAGCGAACCTCCTTCTACAGCGTCCCATCACACACACCTTGGGTCAGACACACACTGAAGCTACCTTCACAGAGTCCCGGATGTGATTCCTGTTGTTATCAACTGAGAGAATCTCCGTATCATAGTTTTCGATTCTTGGCATTGATACAGTAAATTTAAATTTCCCAGAACTTTGTATCCCGCAATCTTGTGAACCAAACCCGCATATACTGGATTGGAAAATGCGAAAACAGGTGAGAGTTTGACGGATCTGTCGGGTGAGAGTTCGGTATTGTGATAGACCTGATGGGAGAAAATAGAATTCGTTTACGGTCTGAAGTAGTTTTGTGGAAAAGTGAGGGGTATTGGGAATTGTTTGTAAGTGGGTAGGGGATAGGGTGGTACAAAAGGAGCATTTTGTGGCCGACACATGTCTGCCGGGGAAGGACAGGGCAGTGTGAATATTTCGGAAACTGGCATGGGGCAGTAGGGAGAGATCAGTACACGGCGAGTATTTTGGTACTGACTCATGTCAGTCAGGAGAGCGCGCTGCAGTGGGATCATTTTGGAGATAGTCGCCTGACTGTGAGGCGAGGAAGCAACAGCGGGATTAGTTTAGTGAATGAGTTAGATCTGAGGGGCGAGAGTAGGACAACTGGATTAGTTTGGAGATCAGTACAGGGCGATGGGCACACAGTGAGGTAAAGTGATTAGTTCAGAGCTAGTCGCCGGACTGTGAGGAGAGGGAGGAACAGTGTGATTCGTTTGCTGATTGACATAGATCTGAGGGAACAGAGCTGGGCAGCGGAATTAGACGGTGGGACAGTGGGGTTTGTGCGGGGACTGAAACAGATCAGAGGGGAGAGGGTGGGCAAGTTCGATTCGTATGGGGACTGACAGGGGACTGTGGTGTGGAAGCGGTTCGGTGTGATTAGTTTTGGGGATCCGGGGCTGTGGGGAGACATTGGGTCAGTGCAATTAGTTGGGAACTGACCCAGGATAGTGGGGAGACATTGGGACCGTGGTATCAGTCTGGGTACCGGCACTGGGCGGTGAGGGAGAGCATTTGAGTTGGAGGAGTTTGGGGACTGACAGAGGCTGTTGGGAGAGAGCGATTGCTTGGGATTAGTTTGGGGACGGTCTCGGCTCGAGTTCTCTGCTGGAGCTGTTTTGTCTCTGTTGAAATTGTTTAACCCTCTTGTATAGGAATGCGAGCCTCCGTCTCCTATACAAGGGGCTTTCGGGGACGCCCTACTGCTGGCAGTGTGATCCGACTTCAGTCAGTAGGAAGTATCCTTGCGATCTTGATCAGCGTTTCATCTGCGAGAAGTCGTTGTTGCCGGATATTCCTGAAAAGATCCGGGGTCTCTGTCAACAGCCAGTGGAGGCAACGTGAATCAAATGACTAATTCCAGTTTCTCCTTCACTCACACTCCCCGATCCTTTCAGATTCCCCGCCCACACTCTCCGCCCCTCCCTTCTACTCCAATTCCTCCTTTTAACGCAACTATATTCTCGCCAGCACACACTGACAAACCTCTCTCCCCGTCCATCGCCTTCTTTCCCTCCATTTCCCCGTCCCGCGCATTCTGCTCCCTCTACCTATCTTATTATTACCTCGTACTTCCTCCGCCCGCATTCTTCTGCTCCCTCTACCCACCTCTTTCACCTCTCTACCACTTTCGTACGCCTCTCTACACCACTCGATTCCCTCACCGTTCACTCTAATCTCTCCATTTCCCCGATATTTCTCTCTCTCTCCTTTCCACCCACACTCCCCTCAATCCTGTGTCGTCTGTGACAGTGCTGCCGATCTGAATCCAGTGCCATCCCCTTTATTTCCCCACTGTCTCTTTGTCAACTATCAAGCCTCCATCCACTCAAACTCCCTCCTCGCCCTCTCTGTCCCTTCCTCCTACCCCATTCTCCAACTGCTGAGGGGTCCCCATTCTCCTCACTACACACCGACAAAACTCTGTCCTCATTGACCCCCTGCTTTGTGGCCATTTCCAGCCCGTCCCGTCCTTCTCCACCCCCTATTGCCTCGCACTTTCTCTGCCCGCTCTTTCTCCTCTCTCTCAGCCAACTCTCTCACACTCTCTGCTACCTCTTCATTCTCTCTGAATCCTCCGTCTCCATGATCTCTCTCTCTCTCTCTCTCTCTCTCTCTCTCTCTCTCTCTCTCTCTCTCTCCTTCCCACCCGCTCTCACCACCATTCTGTGTCATCTGATTCTCGATAACACAACACTGGGGGAAAGTCTGTGCGCATTCCCTCTGTCTGTGCCGCTCTTGGGTTTATGCATCTCTGTAACTTTGCAACACTGATCCAGGGAATAAAGTCGCAAACTTCCCTCCCTCTCTACATAACCCTCGATGTCCTGCAATATCGCCGTAGAACTCCCTGCACACTCTGTCCGGTTCAGTGACAGTTCTCCTAAAGCAGAAAGTCTCACCGACCACTTTTACCACTGCAACGTGATCTCCCGCCTCCCGTGTTCAGTGCCCTGACCGGTGAAGGCCAGCGTGCAAAGTGTCCTGTCCTATCGAATATTTTTAAGCAGAATTGCTATTTGATTTTTATTTTTTTTATCTGAAATTTAGAATGTGTTCTTGTGCTACATCAGAATTGAAAAAAAAATGGATAGTTAATGTAAATTACAAACATTAATAAACACCGCAAAAATGTTGAGTGTGTTCGTGCGTTCAGAGACGTGATGGCGCAGGGTGGGAAGATGTTCCTGAATCGTTGTGTGTGGGTGTTCAGGCTCCTGCGACTCCTCCTTGATGGTATTAACGAGCAGAGAGCTTCTCCCGAGTGGGGACAGTACTCAGTGATGGATGCCGCCTTCTCGAGGCATCGCCTGTTGACAATGCCCTCCATGGTAGGGAGAGGTCTGACCGTCAGAGTGGCGGTCTGAGGCTGGAACCCTCTGTAGCCCGTTACTATTCTGTGCTTTGCAGCATCCGCACCCGGCGGCGATGCGGCGAGTCAGAAAGATCCCCACTGTACATCCATAGAATTTTCCTCATCTTCACTGAGAGAGCACATCCCCTCAAACTGCTAAAGCTGTGATCCCTTCCGAACCGTGACAGCTCTGGATGTTGTAGAACCCAAATGCAGAGTCAGGTCTGGAATTAATTCAGACTCAGACTCGAAATGAACAAGCCGGCACCAACCCAAACCAAAGACGACATCTCCAGCAGTCGTACCGGAGACGGAACTCTTATGGTTTAGCACTGGTTTTACATTCTGGTCTTCTCAAAATGAGTGGGCAGAGGGAAGCTACACATAATATCTAAATCGCGTGTGTCTGATGGGATGAGGAAGAAATTTCTCGATATGCCTCTAACAGGGAGAGAGTGACTGGACACTGTTGGAGGAGGTTTAATCAGGGCGATGGGACAGTGTGGAGAAAGATACACTCCGTGTCTGACCCCGGGAGTGTGTGATGTGATGTTGTGGATGGAGCGTTGCTCAGTGTATGACTGTCGGAGTCATGTACTCATAAAATTCTGGCATTAGGACTGGTTTCAATGAGAAACAATTAGAAAGCAGTAGCACGAGTTTCTTTTATTTATTTGCTGTTTGTTTGTTTGTTTGAAGCCGATTCATTAAGCAAGTGCAAGAAATTACGACGTTGATTTTTATTTTTCAGTTAATCTATAGTTTGCTTATTTAGAATTGCACAGTTAGAGCAGTAGGGATGTCTAGCAAGAGAGTTGAATGTTTTCATTGCAGGGCATGGGACGGAAGAGAGACCTCCAGTCACACCGACGACCTCACCTGTGAGAAGTGCATCCAGTTGGAGTTTCTCGCACTCGGCGAACACTAGGGGGCAGCACACCGCCCCACGTTGCACAGCCACCTCATTTTCCCTCCAAGCGAGTAACTTCTCAGTTTACACCATGCTGTGGACATAACAACTCAGTTGGGTTTGCATTAAAAAGGGGGAATGTTGCGGATTAAGCTACAGTTGCGGGGGAATGAAAACCAGACTGGCATAACAGTTAGTGGAGTGGTTGTTGGGGCAAATGTTGGTAATTCCTCCGACAAAGTCAGGAAGCAAAATGTTGAGACTGCAGGGACTCATGTTCTAGGCTGCGTACATTTCAATGCAGGAAGTATTGTACGAAAGGCAGATGAGCTCAGGGTAGGGGCCAACGACTGGAGTTATAATATGGCAGTCATTAGTGGGAGGTGGTTGCAGGGCGGGCAGGACAGTTAGCTTGTGGCGACCCATTTCCTAGCGTATCCGAACCGACTCACAATTAGATAGCCTACGGGGGTTTGCGAGCACAGAGCTTTGGAGCCTCTGCGCCATGGGGGGCCGGTTGACAGAGGCTTAAAAGTGAGGCTGAAGTTTTCGAATAAAGTTTTTTCCTTCGACTGCAGTTACCGACTCCGTGTCGTAATTTTAGCGCTGCGTGTAGCACACCGCTACATTTGGTGACCCCGACGGTCCAAACGATTTTTGGACCAGAAATGACCGACGCCGCCTCTGTTCATGCGGTTTCGTTGAAACTGCCAGGGGTTTCTGGACACAGCGCCAGGACCTATGGTTCCAGCAAGCCGAAGCCCAATTCCACGTTCGCCAGATCACCTCAGAAGACACCCGCTACTACTACGTGGTGAGCTCCCTCGACCAGGACACAGCGGCCCAGGTCGCGGAGTTCGTACAGTCGCCCCCGGCAGACGGCAAGTACACGGAATTCAAAGCCCTGCTCCTCAGGACTTTCGGACTCTCACGGCGCGAGCGGGCTGTCCGTTTACTGCACCTGGATGGCTTGGGCGACAGACCTCCTTCGGCTTTAATGAATGAGATGTTGTCTCTCGCCGACGAACACACACCCTGCCTCATGTTTGAGCAGGCATTCCTGGAGCAGCTGCCCGAGGACATCCGCCTGTTGCTGTCCGACGCGGATTTCAGTGCCCCCGGAAGGTGGCAGCCCGGGCGGACTTGCTGTGGAACGCCAAAAAGGTGAGCGGGGCGTCCATCGCACGGATCTCCCAGCCCCGCTCCCGGCAGCAAACCAGTCCAGGCCCGGCCGCAGAGCCCGCTAACCCCCGGCCCAATGAACACTGGTGCTTCTACCACCAGCGGTGGGGCGCAGAAGCCCGCCGTTGTCGCCCGCCCTGCGAGTTCCCGGGAAACGCCATCGGGATAGCCTCCTGTATGTGTGGGATAGAAGGTCGGGACGCCGGTTTTTGGTCGATACTGGGGCTGAGATCAGCGTTTTACCTCCGACGAGTTACGACTCCCGCAGCAGGGCACCGGGTCCCCCCCCCCCCCCGAGGGCCGTGAATGGCAGCACCGTAAGGACCTATGGCACCCGCCAGGTGCAGCTACAGTTCGGCTCCAGCCAGTTCACGTGGGACTTCACACTGGCCGCCGTAGCCCAACCGCTTCTGGGTGCGGATTTTTTGCGGGCTCACAGCCTGCTGGTCGACCTGCCCAGGAAGAGACTGGTACACGCCGAGACCTTTCAGACGTTCTCCCTGGGTGCAGCCCAGTTGCTGGCCCCTCACCTCGGCTCCATCACGCTGTCCGACAACGACTTCACCAGGGTCCTGACGGAGTTCCCATCGGTTCTGGCACCGCAGTTCACAGCAGCCATGCCCAGGCACGGCGTACAGCACCACATCCCGACCCAGGGACCACCCCTCCATGCCCGTGGTCGGCGGCTTCCCCCGGACAAGCTCCGACTGGCGAAGGAGGAGTTCCAGAGGATGGAGGAATTGGGGATCATCCGGCGGTCCGACAGCCCATGGGCTTCCCCCCTGCACATGGTGCCCAAAGCGACGGGGGGCTGGAGACCGTGCGGCAACTACCGCAGGCTGAACGAGGCTACCACACCGGACCGCTACCCTGTGCCGCACATTCAGGACTTTGCGGCAACCCTGCACGGCGCACGGATCTTCTCCAAGGTAGATCTCGTCCGGGGATACCATCAAATCCCGATGCATCCTGACGAGGTCCCCAAAACGGCTCTCATCACCCCATTCGGCCTTTTCGAGTTCCTCCGCATGCCGTTCGGCCTGAAGAATGCCGCACAGACGTTCCAGCGGTTAATGGACGCGGTGGGTCGGGACCTGGACTTCACTTTCATCTATTTGGATGACATCTTCATAGCCAGCGGCAGTCGTCAGGAGCATCTGTCCCACCTCCGTCAACTCTGCGCCCGACTGAGTGAGTACGGTCTTACAATCAACCCTGCCAAATGCCAGTTCGGACTCGATACCATTGACTTCCTGGGCCACAGGATTACTAAAGACGGGGCAACCCCTCTGCCCGCTAAGGTGGATGCGGTCCGCCACTTCCCCCGACCCACCACGATCAAAGGCCTTCAGGAATTCGTAGGTGTGGTCAATTTATACCACCGCTTCCTCCCTTCAGCTGCCTGGATCATGCGCCCCCTGTTCGCCCTGATGTCGGGTCCGAGCAAGGACATTACCTGGGACGAGGAGTCCGCTGCCGCTTTCGTTCAAACGAAGGAAGCTTTGGCGGACGCCGCAATGCTAGTACATCCCAGAATGGACACCCCTACCGCCCTCACAGTGGACGCATCCAACACGGCCGTCGGTGGGGTGCTGGAGCAGCTCATCGCAGGTCGCTGGCAACCCCTGGGGTTTTTCAGCAAACACCTGCAAAACACCCGAGCCCAAGTACAGTGCTTTCGACCAGGAACTGTTGGCGCTCTACCTGGCAATCCGGCATTTCAGGTACTTCCTAGAAGGTCGGCCCTTCACCGCGTTCACGGACCACAAACCGCTTACCTTTACGTTTACGAATGCGTCCGACCCCTGGTCGTCCCGCCAGCAACGCCACCTGTCCTACATCTCTGAATACACGACGGATGTCCGGCACGTCTCGGGTAAGGACAATGTCGTGGCGGATGCGCCCTCTCGCCCTACCGTTTATATGAGCTTTCCCAAGGAGTAGACTTTGAGTCGCTGGCAGAGGCACAGCAGGTAGATGAGGAGATTCCGAGTTACAGAACCGCAGTCTCCGGTTTGCAGCTCCAGGAACTCCCCATAGGCCCAGGTGAGAGGACCCTACTCTGACGTCGCCACCGGCCAGCCCCGTCCCGTTGTCCCGGCACCTTGGCGGCGACACCTTTTCTACTCCATTCATAACTTGGCGCATCCCCCCATCCGGACAACTGTCCGGATGGTTTCCAGCAGGTTCGTTTGGCAGGGACTCCGCAAACAGGTCAGTGAATGGGCCAGAACGTGCATGCACTGCCAGACGGCCAAGGTGCAGCGGCACACCAAAGCCCCACCGCAGCAGTTCCATCCCGCCCACCGGCGTTTCGACCACATTCATGTGGATATCGTGGGCCCCCTGCCAGTGTCGCGAGGACCGCGGCACCTCCTGACTACCGTAGACCGGTTCACAAGATGGCCAGAGGCGGTCCCGCTCACCGACACCACCTCCGAATCTTGCGCCCGAGCCCTGATCGCCACCTGGATATCTCGCTTTGGTGTGCCGGCCCACAATACCTCCGACAGAGGCGCCCAGTTCACCTCCAGCCTGTGGTCAGCTATGGCCAGGCTTTTGGGGACTCAGCTGCACCACACCACTGCCTACCACCCACAGTCGAATGGACTAGTGGAGCATTTCCACCATCACCTAAAGTTGGCTCTCATGGCCCGCCTGAGAGGAGATAACTGGGTGGACGAGCTTCCCTGGGTCCTACTCGGCATCCGCACGGCGCCCAAAGACGATCTGCATGCCTCGTCTGCCGAGTCGTTGTACGGCGCGCCCCTGGTCGTCCCCGGGGAGTTCATACCAGCCCCAAGGGGGCAAGAGGAAGAACCCGCAGCAGTCCTGGGCAGACTACGTGAGTGGCTCAGTGACCTGGCCCCCATACCCACTTCGCAGCATGGGCAGAACCCGACCTGCGTACCCAAAGACCTGCAGAACTGTAAGTTTGTGTTTGTACGAAGGGGCTTGCATCGGCCCCCGCTACAACATCCCTACGAGGGGCAGTTTATGGTGCTCCGGAACAACGGGTCCACGTTCGTGCTGGCCGTTGGAGGGAGTGAGGAGGTTTTCACGGTGGACCGACTCAAACCGGCCCAAGTGGACCTGGCGCAACCGGTCGAGTTTCCGGCACCGTGGCGCAGAGGCCGACCTCCCAAACAGGTTCCGGCCCAGACTGTGGACATTGGGGGGTGTATCTCCGGTTCTAGGAGGCGGGGTTATGTGGCGACCCATTTCCTGGCACATCCGAACCGGCTCACAATTAGCCAGTGTTCCGGCTAAGGGAGATAGCCTACGGGGGGGTTGCGAGCACAGAGCTTTGGAGCCTCTGCGCCACGGGGGGCAGGTTGAGGGAGGCTTTAAAGCAAGGCTGGGTATTTCGAATAAAGTTTTTTTCTTCGACTGCGGTTATCGACTCCGTGTCGTAATTTTAGCGCTGCATGTTGCACACCGCTACATTGCAACGTTTTCTTTTTTAAGATTAAAAATTACGGAACTGGAGCCAAATTTGTGAAGAATACCTTATCGCAAGGTATAAATTAGCAACTTTAGCTAATTGTATAGGTAGAGCAGCGCCCAATAACGACGTTAAATCAAACTGTTTCACACCTTTGAATTCCATATCTACCGCAATTGGCCGCTTGTTCTTATCAAAGCATTGTAACCAAAAGGACATATATCACACATAAGCAGCCGAGTAATGCAGCATTGTTAAAGTAGGCAATGCAAAACCTCCATCCTTGTACCATTTTTGTAAGTGACATTTACAATTTTTTGGTGTTTTGTCAAAAATATTTAAGTATTGCTCCTTACATATTGTATGCCAACGTTTTAGATACCATTACGAGCAAGAATCCTTTGAGGAAGGGATCCATTGGAAGAATTTATCATTTATTATTAGAATGGGATAAGCGCCGTTTATTTAAGGTTAAACAAGATTGTGAGAAAGAACTTAATTTGACTTTGATGACGGAGGACTGGATGCAGATTTTGAAGTTGGTTAACTCTGCTTCGATTTGTGCTGGTCATTCGCTGATTCAATTTAAAATTTTACACAATTATATTTGAGTCTTTTTGTCTGAAAATTTTGTTAAGAGGAGCTGTTGTTCATTTTAGATCAGCTCAATATTATACAATACCAGATTTTGTCAGTGTATATTCCTTTCTTTGTACTTTTATTGACGTATGCATTTGCGATAACTTCTCCTCAAACTTGCATTTATCCTTATGCTTTTAAATCAATAAAAATAAAAGATTGAAATAGACACAGAAAAATGAAAATATTTCCTATTGCTTATAGTTATATTGATAGATGTAAAACTGAGACAGCACACTGACCTACATATTTTGATCTTGTTCTATACTGGAACAGATTTTGAAGTCAGTTTTTCTACAATTTCTGAAGTACTTCAAAATAATTTACAACCTAAAAAAATAACTGTACTCTTTCGAATAATTCCTCAAAATACCGCGGTCTGTCTTTGTCTGACCTATATGTTATTGCTATCCATATACCAGTACATGTTTTCTTTAATGTCAAAAGAGAGCCCGCATTCACCACTTCATCTGGCACCTCATTTCACACTCCCACACTCTCTGCACGAAGAAGCCCCCTCTGATGTTCTCTTTAAACTTTCCCCTCTTCACTCTTAACCCATGACCTCTGTTCTTTTTTTTCCTCCCCTGGCCTCAGTGGTACAAACCTGCTTGCATTCCTATCATAATTGCATACGCCGCTATCAAATCACTCCTGGTTCTCCTACGCTCCATGGAATAAAATCCTATTCAACCTTTCTCTGTAACTCAATTTCGCTGTCTGAACCCGGGAGTATGTGAGGGGACAGTGTGTGTGTGGGGGGGGGTGGGGTGGAGATTCACTCTGTGTCTGACCCCTGAAGTCTGTGTTGGGACGGTGTTGAAGGCGCCTCACTCTGTGTCTGATCTCGGGTGTGTGTGATGGGACGGTGTGGAGGGAGATTCACTCTGTGTCTGACCCCTGAAGTCTGTGTTGGGACGGTGTTGAAGGCGCCTCACTCTGTGTCTGATCTCGGGAGTGTGTGATGGGACGGAGTGGAGGGAGATTCACTCTGTGTCTGACCCCTGAAGTCTGTGTTGGGACGGTGTTGAAGGCGCCTCACTCTGTGTCTGATCTCGGGTGTGTGTGATGGGACGGTGTGGAGGGAGATTCGCTCTGTGTCTGACACCAGTAGTGTGTGATGAGACGGTGTGGAGGGAGATTTACTCTGTGTCTGACCCCGGGAGTGTGTGATGGGATGGTGTGGAGGAAGATTCACTCTGAGTCTGATCCCGGGACTGTGTGATGGGACGGTGTGGAGTGAGCTTCACTCTGTGTCTGATCCCGGGAGTGTGTGATGGGACAGTGTGTAGGGAGATCCACTCTGTGTCTGACTGGGGGAGTGTGTGATTGGACGGTGTGGAGGGAGTTTCATTCAGCGTCTGTCTCAGAAAATGTGTTTTTTACTACTACTAAATTTGTTGTGTAGGATCGGAGCGCCGAGGGAACTTCACGACTTTTCTAACCCCGACACTGTGTGATGTATCGATGCTTTGGGAGCGTCACTCAGTGCCTGATTTCAGGAGTTTCTGGTGAGATTGTTTGAACGTGTCCCCACTCTCTGGGAGACATAGACTCATGTAATTACGGCGTGGCGACAGCCTCCAATCAGAGATCCGGAGCGGGAAGTGAAGTGTGCTTTAGAAAGCAGCCCCTCGCGTTTGTTTGAATAAAAACCAATCAGCGAGGCGCGTTGATTAACAAGGGGAAATCAGGTAAGCCAGGGGCTACTGTTGGTGGATTTGTTTTTAGTTTATGTATTGTGTCCTTATTTATAATTGCACAGTTTGAACAGTAAGCACGCCTGTTCGGAGAGTTAAATGCTCCTCTTGCAGGACGCGTGACGGCAGGGAGACCTGATGAGTCTCTGACAACTTCACCTGTGCGAATGTCATCCAGCTGTTGTTTCTAACATTAAGGGGCTGGAAGTGGAACTGGATCATTTGGGAAACCTGTGGCTGATAGGGAGGACTTATAATGAGGAAGTTAGACAGATTGTGCAGGTCACAGGAAACTGGGTGACAGTCAGGCCGATGAAAAATGTTTAAACAGACAGGCCCAGTACAGTGATCCCCCTGTGGCCAACCCCCACAATAACAGGTCTATCACTTTGTATGCTTTTGGATTGGGGGAGGGGTCAAATGACCCGGTAGAGGGAAGTATCTCAGATCAGGTGTCTGGCACTGATATTGGCTCTGTGGTTCAGAACGGAAGTGGGGGAGGTGGGTGTCGATGAGGAGAGCTGTGCGATTGGGGATCATTTGTTACGGGATTAGAAGAACATAGAAACATAGAACAATACAGCACAGTGCGGGCCCTTCTGCCCACAATGTTGTGCCGAACCTTAAACACTGCCTCCCTTATAACCCCACACTATAAATTCCTCTGTATACCTGTCTAGTAGTCTCTTAAATGTTACTGGTGTATCTGCCTCCACCACTGACTCAGGCTGTGCATTCCACGCACCAACCACTCTCTGAGTGAAAAACCTTCTTGTAATCCCCCTTGAAGATTCCACTCCTTAACTTAAAGCCATGTCCTCTAGTATTCTACAGTGGTGTCCTGGGGAAGAGTCGCTGGCTGTCCACTCTATCTATTCCTCCTAATATCATGTATTAAGAGGATACCTTGTGTCTCTATCATGCCACCACTCATCCTCCTTCTCTCCAAAGAGTAAAGCACTAACTCCTTTCATCTCCGGTCATAATCCGTACTCTCTAAACCAGTCAGCATCCTGGTATATCTCCCCTGTACCCTCTCCAATGCTTCCACATCCTTCCTGTAGTGAGCTGACCAGACTGGACACAGTACTCCAAGTTTGGCCTAACCGGAGTTTTATACAGCTGAATCATTACTGCTCGTTTCTTAAACTATATCCCTCGACCTATGAAAGCTAACACTCCATAAGCTTTCTTATCTACCCTACCTACCTGTGAGTTATGTGTGCCACCGAGAGATTCCTGGATGGTATTTGGCCTCCAGAGTATTTGGGACACTATCATTTTGAGCGGGTCCTTTGCAATCTTACCTGAGAGGGTGAGCAGGCCAAGTTTGGTAATTGCAATTCCAGAAATAGGAAGTCAACACCGATTAACACGTGGCGCAGTTGTCGTGGTATCAATGAGGGCTTCTGATAGCTGGATCACTGGGTTCTCTTCCAAGGAAGGTGCGACTACTGTATAGGTCTATTTCAATACAATCTAAGTAGAATTTTCAGTCAATCTTACATGAATAGCCATAAACGCAGCAGAACGAAACAGCGTTACTCCAGGACTAAGGTGCTGAAACACCTTTAATAGGCTTAAAATAGGCCACAACGCAGCTTGAGTCCCGGGGTCCACAGAATGCGACCGAAATCTGGATTCGACACTAACAGAGGTTGTCTTCTGCCGAGCGAACATTAGGGGGCGGCACATACACCTGCCTGGAGGACGCAACACAGCGCCCCCACGTTCAGCAGCCACTTCGTTTTCTCCACCATTGAGCAAATCTCACCGTTTCCACCTGGACTGGACTGGATCTAATATCCCAGGGGGAAGTTCGACCATTAAAGAGGAGGAGGAGTGGGGATTGAACTGGAGATGCAGGGGGATGAAGAACAGAATGCCAAAACAGATAGTGGAGTGTTCGTTGGGACAGATGTTGTTAAGTCCACAGACAAAGTGGGGAACCAAAATGTTGAGCCTGCTGGGACTCATGTTCTGCGCTGCCTCCGTTTCAATGCGGGAAGTATTGTACGAAAGACCGACGGGCTCAGGGCAGGGGTCAATGGCTGCAATTATGATATTGTAGACATTTGTGAGACGCCGTTGTAGGGAGGGCAGGCACGTCAGCACAACATTCCCGGTTTCCGTTGTATTAATCATGATGAAGCAGGAAGTGTTCGAATTTGAGGGGCGGCGTTAAGGCCACATGGGATTCATTGACAAACTCCGGGAGAGAGGGGTTCGTGTGCCTCTTTGACAGGGACGTTAATGAGCAGGGAATGCAGGGAAATGTTTCTTGTGCAGTCAGAAGTGATTTAGCTCAACTGGCATATCGCAATATTGTAGGCAGTAGGGTCTGCTCTGTTCGGTGATTTACGTTCACAGCTCTGCAAGAGGGGCACAAAGACAGACAGGCTCATCGAGGATGCAGAGAAGGTGGTAGGGTAAATCAAGGACTTTGACGACAGATTGTGAAACACAGAGAATATCCACTTCACAGACAGCATAGGCAGTGAGCGAGCCACGCAGCTGTCACCGTGATACCAACACACCCCTCACCTCAGTTGGACACAACCCCGACCGGACGCTGAGCGACCTCAAACCGTGGCACCCACACGCATCTCGCCGTGACGCTATGTGTAAAGCGTTGGAACTCGAACTGGATGAACTCGGGATCATTCGGGAATCTGAGGGAGTGACAGGGAAGACATATAGAGATGTATTTACACCCACGGTGTAGGATTTAGGAAAGTGGGTGACAAAGAGGAAGGTGAAAGGGGTTAAACAGCCAGAGCCAGTTCAGAGACCCTTTCTGTACAAACTGCTCAATATCAAGTAGACCACTTTGGATTCTTCTGGATGGGAGGAGAGAGGTGCAAATGACCAAGCAGGGGAAAGTCTCACCGGTCAGGTCTCTGGCACTGACTATGGGTCTGTGGCTCATCGATGAATGGGGTGAAATCTGACGAGCTGTATCGTTAGGAATGTCTTTGTTAGGGGAACGGAAAAGAGGTGCTGTGGACGAGAACGAGATTCCTCGATGGTATGCGGTTGTTATAGTCACCAGTATATAGGTAGGAAAAGGGAGCCGGTTCTCCAAACTTATTTATGTGCAGGTGTGGCGAAAATGAGAAA
Organism: Hypanus sabinus; assembly: GCF_030144855.1. NCBI lineage: Eukaryota > Metazoa > Chordata > Chondrichthyes > Myliobatiformes > Dasyatidae > Hypanus > Hypanus sabinus. The sequence goes on along the minus strand of NW_026779538.1, from coordinate 38,577 downwards.
GGACATTCAGTTTAATATGTGGCTGAAGGGTTAGTGTTGCAGCGCACATAATATGCATCAAATATAAAGATAACAAACATATCTAGGATATCACTAAAATACTTTCACGGATTAACACACACACACTCACACATTTCTGCCGCTTGATGCCGCTGGGCATTCACAAAAGAGATTGTATTCTGCCGAGTGAACACCAGGGGGCAGCGCATACAAACATTTTGAGGCCGCGCATCACCGCCCCCACCTTGCTCAACTCCTTCATTTCATCTTCCATGAGTAACTCTGTCAATTTACACCTGAATTGGAATCGAACTAATATCCCAGCGGTAAGGTTTGCCATTAAAATTTGAGAGTGGTAGTATAAACTAGAATTCTGAAAAAATCAAGAAGCAAAGGTTGAGCCTGCTGGAGCTCATGTTCTGAGCTGCGTACATTCCAATGCAGGAAGTATTGTTTGAAGGGGAGATGCTCTCGGGTCAGGGGTCAACGCCTCTAAGCCTGACACGACAGATATTAGTGAGATTTCATTGCATTTGGGACAGTACCGTTTGCATAAGCTATGAACGAGGCACACAACCCTCACTGTGACGCGGAGATATTCTTCAATGGGACACTGAAAGTGTATCGGTGTCACTGCCAGAACCCACATCTGACAGGAACACGCCCCTCATCTTGATACTGACACACTGACACACTGCCACACAGCAGGATCTCACCACACAACGATGCCAACACAGAGACCGGAACTGAACTGTAACCCGAATAAAGTACTCCCCGGATGCATAACAGTCTCCCTTTCCAAAACCACTCCCCGACTCCATCACCCTACCCCTACACTATTCCCAGTTATAGTCAAACATCAGTACATCACTCCCGTCTACGTCATCCATCCCTCGCCGACAAGTAACCCAGTCTCCGTGACCCACATCCTCTCCTGCACACTTCGCCTTCTCCACCTTCCAGTCCGTACCCATACGCCCCGCCCCGTCAACGTGATACACTCCACCCTCTAAACGCTTCCCATCTAGGTCGTCCCTGCACTCCTCTCCCACTCTGTGACATAGGCAGTTGTGCGGAGTATGAGGGAGAGATGATGGCTGGTGTTTCACCTCTCCTCGTAGCATGGATATCGATCGCCAGGAACTGAATCTCTCCACAACTCTGCATGCACAGGCCGGTCATGTGATTCCACACCACTTGCATCAGTTTCTGCATTCTCACCACCCTTTCCCTGGCCTCCTCTCTCCTCCCCTTCCTTCCTCTAACGGCAGCACACAATCCGCTCACACACAGACGCAGTCTCCAAGAGACACACACAATTCATGACGACTGGAAAGCCGAATGATGGGTATTGGTGAGTAGGGAGAACGGAGGAGGGAGTGGGTTACGTACTTTTGCTGACTCCGGTAGGGTGAGCTGCGATGATGCGGAAGGTACTTCACATGTCTGACCCCGGGAGTGTGATGGGATAATGCTTAGGGAGCTTCGCTGGTTATCAGACCCAGGATCTGAGTGTTTGGAAGGATTGGACGGAGCCTCACTCTGTGTGTGACCCCGGAGTGTGTGTTGAAACAATATGGAGGGAGTTGCTCTCTGTGTATGATCCCGGGGGGCTGTTGATCGTTGAGGAGGGAGTGTTACTCAGTGTATGTTTCAAGGAGTGTGTGATGGGATTGTATGGAGGAATTCTCACTCTGTTTTTGACTCCTGGCCATGGGTCACTGGATTTCGGCGTTTAAACAGACTCCAAACAAAGATAGGGAACAAGAAAATGGCGCCTCACACGTTCTGCACCAACGGCTGAATCTGAACATTCTTTCTGTGGCCTCACTCTCCTCCTCCTTCCTCTTTTCACAACCCACCATTCCTTCTCTACGATTCTTTTTTAATAATATATTTTACTGAAGGAACGGCACAATATAGAATACAGAATGGATTACATATTCTCCATTTTGCTTTTCTTTCTTACCCCGAAACAAACCTCCCCGCACCCGCCCTCCCCGAGCAAATACAGTAATAAACGGGCAAGGTTTCAGTGTCACCCCCAAAACCTCACTGATAATTTAAACAAAACCTGTGCCCAGTAGCCATCAAGCCGAGGGCAAGACCAAACTGCATGCACTAAACTAGCCAGAGTGAAGGAACACCTGTCACAGCCAGCGTCTGTCCCTGGATATATGTCAGCACGCCTGGCTTTACTTAAATGTACTGTGTAAAATTTTAAATTGTATGAGCCACAGTCTAGCACATGATGACGAGAAATGAACCGTATTCAATGACCAATATTCCTCAGCCAGACCCACACCAAAGTCATCCTCCCAGCTAGTCGTAGTTTTGTTTAGATCTTGAATTCCCAAAGACATCAGCTGCGAGTATAGTACAGAGATCAGCCCTTTATTATTAAAGCGAGAAGAGAGTTTTTCCCACAACATAGCAGGTGGTAGATCAGGAAAAGAGGGAAATTTTTCCTTGACAGAGTGTAGAATCTGCAGGTATTGAAAATAAAATGATTATACGAAAGACCACATTTACTGCACAGGTTTATCAAAACTATTAAATATATTATCAGTGAACAAATCTTTAATGCGCATAAGAGCGTTCAAAACTCATTGTCAAAAAACTGAATCGACTGTGGAGGGAAGAAATAGATGGTTTCTATGAAGGAGACCCAAAACTGAGTTGATGCGATATTGATTAAACATTTTGAGGATGAAGAGTACGATAGGGTCAGATATGAATTGAGAGGATTTCAATGGCAATGTTCTATGACCCCCCTTTCTTAACACATTGAAATAATTTAGTTGAATTGAACCATCTATTTCTTCCCTCCACAGTCGATTCAGTTTTTTGACAATGAGTTTTGAAAGAGGCTCAACTGCAATTGCAAAAAGATTTTATGATTCTTAAGTGGGTGAGTGAGCAGCTGGACGTCCTGGTCCATATATGTACCAACGAGATCGGTTTGTATGGGAAGATGGTTCTGCAAAGTGAGGTCAGGGATTTAACTATTAAATTACAGGAGTGTCCCACCACCCGTCCCAGTGTGCCCAGACCTGGGAAGACCATAGAGTTTAGCACGTGGCTCAAGTTACCGTGCAGTTGGGAGGGCTTCTGAATTCATTGTGTTTATTCCAAGGAACGTGGGATGTCTACAGAAGAGATGGTAGACCGTTTGCACATAACCTGGAGGGGAACTAATATCCTAGCTGGAAGGTTTGTCATGACTGTGCATAAGAGTCTTTGGTAGAGTACTTGAACTGGAGGTGCAGGGGGAGGGAATGAATCAACACATTGAATTATGATATTGTAGACGTTATTGAGAATAGGGTGCAGGAGGGACAAGCGGGTCAGCACGATTATTCGGGTTTCACTATTTTCAGACGTGAGAAACTGGAGGAATTACAGGAGGAGGGGTGACATTACAGGGCTGAGAAAATGTCACCGCATAACACAGTCAGAACAGACAAGACAACTTGTCTAAGTGAGGCTTTATGGGTGGAAATATAGAAACATAGAAAACTTACAGCGCAAAACATAAAATCTACGCCCAAAATGTCCCTACCTTAGAAATTCTTAGGCTTAAACATAACCCTCCATTTTTATAAGCTCCATGTATCTATACAAAAGTCTCTTAAAACAGCCTATTGTAACCGCCTCCAACGCCGTTGCCGGCAGCCCATTCCACACACTCACCACTCTCTGCGTATAACACGTACCACTGAGATCTTCCGTGTAACTAGTCCCCAGCACCTTAAACTCGTGTCCTCTTGTGGTAAACATTTCAGCCCTGGGAAAAAGTCTCTGACCATCCACACTATCAAAGCCAGTCATCAATTTATACATCTCTGTCAGGTCACCTCTCATCATCCGTCGCTCCAAGGAGAAAAGGCCGAGTTTCCTAATCTATTCTCATAGGACACGTTCCCCAATCCAGGCAACATCCTTGTAAATCTCCTCTGCAATCTTTCTATGGCTTCCACACCCTTTCGTCAATGTCTCTCATCATCTTATACATCCCCTTGGATCCCACGCCTCCTTACTTCCTCAATAAGCCTTGTTGAAATCCATATACTCTATATCTACTGTTCTTCCGTCATTGGAATGAGCTTCCTGTGGAAGTAGTAGAGGCCAGTTCAGTTATGTCATTTAAGGTAAAGTTGGATAGGTGTATGGACAGGAAAGGAGTGGAGGGTTATGGGCTGAGTGCGAGTAGGTGGGACTATGTGAGATTAAGAGTTCGCCACGGTCTAGTAGGGGCTAGATGGCCTGGTTCCGTGCTGTGATTGTTATATGTTTATATGGTTATATGGTTATTAATAGGAATGAGGAAATGAGGAATAGGAAAAAAAATAGAAAATAAAAACTTCGGTCCACAAAGTTGCGCCCAGCATCTCCCTACCTTAGAAATTACTAGGCTTACACATAGCTCTCTATTTTTAGTAGCTCCATGTACCAGTACAAAAGTCTGTTTAAAAAGCTTATTGCATCCGCCACCGTTGCCGGCAGCCCATTCCACACATGCATCACTCTCTGCGTATAATACTCACCACTGTCATTTCCCATGTACCTTCTCCCCAGCACCTGAAACCTGTGACTTCTTGTGGCAACCATTTCAGCACTAGCAAAAAGCCTCTGACTATTCACAATCAGTGCCTCTCATCATCTTATACACTTCTGTCCGGTCACCTCTCATCATCTGTCGCTCCAAGAAGAAAAGGCCGAGTTCACTCAGTCTGTTTTCATAAGACCTCTTCCCCAGTCCAGGCAACTTCCGATTTATTTCCCACATTGAGGCGACCAGAACTGAGAACAGTCCTCCAAGTGGGGTCTGACCAGGGTCCTATGAGGCTGCAAAATTACCTCTCTGCTCCTAAATTCAATTCGACGATTGATGAAGGCCAATACACCGTATGCCTTCTTAACCACAGCGTCAACCTGCGAAGCTGCTTTGCAGCGCAGTCCCTATGGACTCGGACCCCCAGATCACACTCTTCCTCCACACTGCCAAGAGTCTTGCCATTAATTTTATATACTGACATAATATTTGACCTACAAAAATTGAACACCAGACTTATCTGTGTTGAACTCCAACTGCTCTTTCTCAGCCCAGATTTGCATTTTATCAATGTCCCGCTGTAACATCTGACAGCCCGCCACTCTATCCACAACACCTCCAAACTTTGTTTCATCAGCAATCTTAATAACCCATCTCTTCACCTTCTCACCCAGGTCACTTATAAAGATCAGGAAGAGTGAAGATCCCAGAACAGATCCCTGAGGCACACCACTGATCTCCGGCCTCCATGCAGAATATGACCCGTCTACAGCCACGATGGAAAACCACTTCTATGGGCACGCCAGTTCCGGATCCACAAAGTAAGTCCCCTTGGATCCCATGCCTCCTTACTTTCTCAATAAGCCTTGCATGGAGTACTTTAACAAATGTCTTGCTGAAATCCATATACACTACATCTACTACTCTTCCTTTGTCAATGGGAATGAGGAAATGAGGAATAAGAAATGTATCGTTATGACATTGGAGCCACATTGCAGACCAGTGAACAGTCTGCTGGATTAGGAGGAACAGATCTATGGAGATATAGAAGTCTGTTAGAACCATAGAACCATAGGGCATTACAGCGGAGATACAGGCCTTTAGGCCCTTACTGGCTCTGCCGAAACATTTTCTGCAGGTCAGCAGGACCCGCTGAGCTGTACCTGGACCATATCCCTCCATACCCTTCACATCCATGAACCTGTCGAAGTTTTTCTTAAAAATTCAAATTGAGCCACCATTTTCCACTTCATCTGGCAGCTCATTCCACACTGCCACCACTTTCTGTGTGAAGCGGCCACCCCCAATTTTCCCATTAATCTTTTGCCCCTTCACCCTTAATTCATGTCCTCTGTTGTTTTTCACTCCCCTAGCCTCAGTGTAAAAAGCATGCTTGCATTCACTCTGTCGATACCCATCATAATTTTATATACCTCTATCAAATCTCCCCTCATTCTTCCATCCTCCAGGGAATAAAGTCCTAACCTATTCATCCTTTCTCTGTAACTGTGTCTCAAGTACCGGCAACATCCTTGTAAAACCTCTCTGCTCTCTTTCAACCTTAGTAATATGTTTCCAGTAAGTTGGTGACCAAAGCTGTATACAACACTCCAAATTCGCCGTCGCTGTTGCTTATACAACCTCCCCACAACTTTCTAACTCTTATACTCAATACGTTGATTTGTATAGGCCAATGTATCAAAACTCTACATGTGAAGAAACTTTTACGGAATGTTTTGTCTGTATTCCCAGATCCCTTTGTTCGAATGCACTCCTCAGTGCCCTACGATTCACCCTGCATGTTCTACCTAGCTTTATCCTTCCAAAGTGCAATACCTCACACTTGTCTGTATTAGGCTCACCTACAATTTTCCCATTTTGTCGAAATCCTTCTGCAAGCTTTGGAAACTTACCCCACTGTCCACCATATCTCCAAGCTCTGCATCATCAGCAAATTTGTTGATTCAATTTACCACATTATCATCCAGATCATTGAGATAGATGACAAACAACAATAGACCCAGCACTGATCCCTATGACACATCACTAGTCACAGGCCTCCACTGAGAGAAGCAATCCTCCACTATCACTCTCTGGCGTCTCCCACTGAGACGGTATCTAATGCAATTTACCACCTCATCATGTATACTTAGCGACTGAATCTTCGTAACTTATCTCCCATGCAGGACATTGTCAAAGGCTTTACTGAAGTCTATTTAGACAACATCCACTGCCTTCCCTTCCTGCACTTTACATTACATCCCAACTCCTATACTCAGTGCTCTGATTTTTAAAGACCAGCATACCAAAAGCTTTATTCACCACCCTATCCACATGCGATTCCATTTTCAGGGAACTATGCACCATTATTCCTAGATCACTCTGTTTTACTGCATTCCTCAATGCCTAACAATTTACCATGTATGTCCTATTTAGAATTTTCCTACTAAAATGTAGCACCTCACACGTATCAGCGTTAAACTGCATCTGCTATCATTCAGCCCACTCTTCTAACTGGCCTAAATCTCGCTATAAGCTTTGAAAGCCTACTTCATTATCCACCACGCCACCTACTCAGCATCATCTGTATAATTACTAATCAAATTTTCCATCCCATCATCCAGATCATTAAAGTATATGACAAACAACATAATCGTACCAGAACCTGCTGGTGTGAGTCACGAGACTCTTCTAACTTTTTCCTGTAGGTTGAGGGGTAATAATCGATCTTGAGGCGCCTGTACCTCCTTCCCGATGGATGAGGGTTAGAAGCTGTTCCTGAACCTGGTGGTGCGGTTCCTATGGCTGCTGTACATTCTTCCTGATGGCTGAGGGGTAGTAACTGTCCTTGAACCTAGTGGTGTGGGTCCTGAGGCGCCTGTACCTCCTTCCCGATGGTTGAGGGATAATAACTGTCCCTGAACCTGGTGGTGTGAGTCCTGAGGAGTCTGTAGCTCCTTCCTGATGGTTGAAGGATAGAAGCTGCTCTTCAGCCTGGTGGTGTCAGTCCTCAGGCTCCTGTACCTCATTCCCGATGGATGAGTGGTAATAACTGTCCCTGAACCTGGCGGTGTGAGACCTGAGTCTCCTGTGCCTCATCCCTGATGGTTGAGTGGTAATAACTGTCCCTGAACCTGGTGGTGTGGTTCCTGAGGCATCTGTACCTCTTTCCCGATGTCTGAAGGATAGAAGCTGTTCCTGAACCTGGTTGTGTCATTCCACAGGACCCTGTACCTCATTCCTGATGGTTGAGTGGTAATAACCGTTGCTTAACCTAGTGGTGTGGTTCCTCAGGCGCCTGTACCTCCTTCCCGATGGTTGAGGGGTGATAACTTTTGCTGAACCTGGTGGTGTGGTTCCTGAGGCGCCTGTACCTCCTTCCCGATGGTTGAGGGATAGAGGCTGTTCCTGAAACTGGTCGTGTGGATCCTGATTCTGCTGGAACCCTTTCCTGCTGGTTGAGGGGAAATAACTCTTACACAACCTGGTAGTGAATGGCCTGAGGTTCCCGAACATTCTTCCTGATGGATTCGGGTTACTAACTGTCGCTGAATCTGTTGGAGAGCGTTCTTTGTCTCTCGTAACTTCGGCCCGAAGGGTGAGGAGTAATAAATGTTTCTAAACCCGGTGTGTGAAATTCGAGGCTCCTGTACCACCTTCCTGATGGTCGAGAGATAATAACTGTTCCTGAAGCTGGTACTATGAGTCCTGAGGCTCGGGGACCTATATCCCGGCACTTGAAGGGAAATAACTGTCCCTGTACCTGTTCGTGTGGGTCCTGAGGCTCCTGTACCTCCTACCTGATGGATGAGGATTACTAACCGGTCCTGAACATGATGATGTGAATTGCGAGGCTCCTGTACCTGCATCCTGAAGGCTGAGGTGAAATAACAGTTCCTGAACTAAGGGGTGTGTGTCTTCAGGCCCGACATCTACAGTGAATGATTCTGCGAAAAATGGATGGTTGCAGGGTAATCTCCATTCAGTGAGTTTACCCGTAACAATCTATATCAGAAATGACATGATGTCTCTCTGTGGGTTCAGAATTTCTTTGTCAGCAAAACTGAAACCGTCACTCACTGTTCTTTGTTCCCCATTTACAGAACAAACTTGTTGCCATGGATGGATAACAGGAAAGGTACTTGTTACTTTACTCAACGGTGGCAAAACCTGACGATGAGGCGAAGAAAGAATGTTCAAACAAAGATTCAAAGCTACTGGTAATGAGCTCAATCGAGGAAGAGGTTTGTTCCAGACCATGTGAGGATGACTCCACACTGTCCAGGGCCTGACAAAGTGAATGTCCCAACACGCTCTCCCGTCTATCAATCCCGGGGTCAGACACAGAGGGAATCTCCCTCCGCACCGTCCCATCACACACTCCCGGGGTCAGACACAGAATGAATCTCCCTCCACACTGTTCTATCACACACTCCCGGGGAGAGTTTTTGGGAGAGTTGCTGAACTTGAGTTGCAGGGGGATGGGATTCAGAACTCCAGAGCAGAACGGAGTCGATATGGAGACAGATGATGTTAAGACTGCAGAAAAAGTCAGATATCAAGACTATATGAATAATACGAATTGTGCACTCAGCACTGTATATTTCAATGCAAGAAGCGTTAAAAAAGGCGGTCGATCTCAGGGAATGAATCTATACAGTGAATTATGAAATTGTGGACATTACTGTGAATTGTGTGTAGGAGGAGCAAGCAGGAGAACACGATATTTCTGGTTTCCCTATTTTTAGACGTGGGAAAGAGGAAGGAATTAAAGGAGGAGGGATGACATTACTCGCCTGAGAAAATTTTTCTGCAGGGGACAGTCAGGGCAGGCAAGAAAATTCGACTGTGAGGTTTTATGGGTGCAAATGAGGAATAAGAAATATATGGCAATGTTACAACATAGAACATGGAATAGAACGACACATTACAGGCCCTTCAGCCCACAATGCTGTGCCGACACTTAGATAATGCCCCCCATATCATCCCCCACCTTAAATTCTCCCTTACACCTATCTAGTAGCCTCTTAAATTTCACTAGTGTTTCTGCTTCCACTGCTTCCACTTCACTGCTTCAGGCAGTGCATTTAACGCACCAACCACTCAATGTGTGAAAAAAATACTTCCTCTAATATTCCCCTTGAACGTCCCACCCAGTGTCTTAAAGCCATGGCCTGTTGTATTGTGTATTGCACAGTGGTGCCCTGGGGAAGAGGCACTGGCTCTACACTTTATTTACTCCTCGTAATAGCTTGTTTACCTCTATCATTTCTGCTCTCATCCCTCTGCTCTCCAAAGATTAAAGTCCTAGCTCCCTTAATCTCTGATCAAATTGCATACTCACTAAACCAGGCAGCATCCTGGTAAATCTCCTCCGTACCCTCTGCAATGCTTCCACATCCTTCCTCTCGTGAGGCGACCAGACTGGACAAGTTCTCCAAGTGTGGCCTAACAAGGATTTTATGGAGCTGCACCTTTATATCGCGACTCCAAAACTCTATCCCTCGACTTATGAAAGCCTGCACCCCATAGGCTTTCTTATCTACCCTATCTATCTGTGAGGCAACTTTCAGGGATCTGTGGATACGTACCACCAGATCACTTTGCTCCTCCACTACCAAGTATCCTGCCAATTACTTGGTACTCTGCCGTGGAGATTGATCTTCCAAAGTATACCACCTCACACTTCTCCGAGGTGAACGTGTCTGCCGCTTTTCACTGGGAAATGAATAACCAGGCGTAAACGTCCTATCACGGACGGACCTCAACCCCGTGTATGACCTCGGAGTGTGTGTGTTGGAACAATACGGCAGTGCGCAATGGATAGATGTGCAGTGAGCGTTATTCAGTGTATGTTTCCAGGAGTGTGTGATGGGATTATATGGAGTAATGCATGCCCTGTCGCTGACTACAATTAATGGGCCAGTGGATTTTGGCGTTTAAGCAGACTCCAATCCGAAATAGGGAGCAAGGGAAATGGTAACTCACATGTTCAGCTCCAACGGCAGCAATCTGAACACCCTTTCTGTGGACCCAATCTCCGCCCCTTCCGTACCCTGTTCTCAGCACACCATTCCTTCTCTATCATTCTTAAGTGGGTGAGTCAGCAGCATATATGTACAAATGAAAACACGCTGTACGGGAAGCTGGTTTTGCAAAGTGAGATCAGGGATTTAGCTATTAAATTAAAGGAAAGGACCACCAGATATAGGACGACCGTACAGTTTAGCAGGTGGTGTAAGTGGGAGGGCACCGAAAATTGGAGTCATAGCAATTTTCTCCAAAGAAGGTGGGATCTGTACAGAATAGATGGAAGACATTTTTCACCTGAACTGGAGGGGAACTGATATCCCAGCGGGAAGGTTTGTCAGTACTGTGCATGAGAGTTTTTGGGAGAGTTGATGAAATTGAGTTGCGGGGGGGGAGGGGTGGGATGGGAATCAAAGCTCCAGAGCAGAGCAGAGTCGATATGGAGGCAGAAGTAGTTAGGCCCGCAGAAATAGTCAGATATCAAGAGTTTATGCGTAATACGACTGGTGCACTGAGCTCCGTATTTTTCAATGCAAGAAGCTTTAAAAAGGCGGATGATCTCAGAAAATGAATCAATACAGTGAATTACGAAATTCTGGACATTACTGAGAATTGGGTGTCGGAGGTGCAAGCAGGAGATCACGATATTTCCCGGTTTCCTATTTTTAGTCGTGAGAAAGAGGAAGGAATTGAAGGAGGAGGGGTGAATTACTGGGTTGAGAAAATTTTACTGCAGTGTAAAGTCAGGCAGACAAGAAAATTCGACTTTGTGAGGCTTCATGGGTGGAAATGACGAATAAGAAATGTATGGCAATGTTACAACATACAACAAAGTATAGAATAACACATTACAGGCCATTCGGCCCACAATGCAGTGCAGACACTTAAACAATGCCCCCCATATAACCCCTCACCTTAAGTTCTTCCATACACCTGTCTAGTAGTCTCTTAAGTTTCACTAGTGTATCTGCCTCCACCACTGACTCAGACAGTGCATTCCACTCACCAACCATTGAGTAAAAAAACCCTTCCTCTGATATCCCCCTTGAACTTCCCACCCCTTACCTTAAAGCCATGTCCGCTTGTACTGAGCAGTGGTGCCCTGTGGAAGGGGCGCTGTCTGTCCACTTTATCTATTCCTCTTAATATCTTGTATACCTCTATCTTTTCTCCTCTCATCCTCCTTCTCTCCAGAGAGTAAAGTCCGAGCTCTCTTAATCTCTGATCAAATTGCATACACTCCAAACCAGTTGGCATCCCGGTAAATCTCCTCTGCACCCTCTCCAATGCTTCCACATCCTTCCTATAGTAAGGTAACCAGACTGGACACAGTTCTCCAAGTGTGGCCTAACCAGGGTTTTATAGGGCTGCACCTTTACATCGGGACTGTAAAACTCTATCCCTCGACTTATGAAAGCCTACACCCCATAGGCTTTCTTATCTCTCTTATCTATCTGTGCTGCAACTTTCAGTGATCTGTGGACATGTACCCCCACATCCCTCTGATCCTCCCCACTACCAAGTATCCTGCCATTTAGTCTGTACTCTGCCTTGGAGTTTGTCCTTCTGAAGTATACCACCTCACACTTCTCCGAGGTGAACGTGTCTGCCACTTTTCACTGGGAAATGAATAATCAAGCGTAAACGTCCTATCGGAAGGACAGACAGGTGGGCAGAGTGAGTGGGGTGGCTCTGCTGGTGAGGATTGAAATTCAGTCCCTTGCGAAGTGTGACATAGAATCAGGAGATGTAGAGTCAGTATGGATAGCTGTGAGAAATTGTAAGAGCAATTTGATACCTCCTTTGTTCCTGATGTTTCTTACATTGTCGGACACGCACACTAGCCCTTCTACCGAACTACCTTTAAAACCATTATTCTGTTTCTCTTTCCTCAAATGCTAGATCTGGCTTTACTCCATCCACTGTACTTGCAGCTCTCGCATGGCCTTTATCCTTCTCCACCTCACAATCTGCTCTAACACTCCGGTTCCCCTCCCCCTGCAAATCTAGTTTAAACCCCCCCGGTGCAACACTAGCAAAACTTCCCGCATCAGTTCAGGTGCAACCCGTCCCGTCGGTACAAGCCCCACCTTCCCTGGAACAAGGCCCAATTGTCCAGAAGCATGAAGCCATTCTTCCTGCACAAACTCCTTCCCACGTATTTAGCTGCATTATCTTCCTATTTCTGGCCTTACTAGATTGCAACCATGGAGGTCCCGTCCTTCAATTTTGCACCTAACTACCTAAACGGCCGCAGGGGTGCTTTAGTCATTCTGTCGCTTCCGTTTCCCCCGCTAACAGTCACCCAGCTACCTGCCTCCTGACATTTCGGGGTAAATGTCTCCCTGTAATTCCTGTTTACTTCTGCCTGTGCCTCCCGAATAATCCGAAGTTCATCCATCTCCACGTCCAGTTCCGTAACTCGGTTTGTCAGGAGCTGCAGCTGGATGCACCTTTTGCAGGTGTGGTCATCAGGCACATTTGTGCTCGCCCGGATTTCCCACATAATGCTAACGGAGCACTCGACTGCCCTAACTGCTGCCTCCATTACATAGCCCTAAACTAATTAGATTAATTGAAAAAGATTACCCGGTCTTACCTCACTGGGAGCAAACTCGTCCTCAGCATCTGCTCGCCGAAGCCTCTGGAGCCAAAGCCTTCCTACCCTGTCTCCCTCCACTACGTGCTCCGCTCCGTTAATCCGCTCGCTTTTTAAACTCTCCCGCTGCATCACGGGCTGTATTTCACGCGATTGCGCAGTCGTGCCCCGTTCAAATTGCCGAAGCAATCCTTTGGAGATATGATATGGTGGCCATTACAGAGACTAGGATGGCTCAGAGATAGGAATGGATACATCAAGTGCCGACCATTAGATGTTACAAAAAGGACAGGGAGGGGACAAAAGAGGTGTGGGCGTGACACTGTTGATGAGAGATAGTGACACAGCTGCTGGAAAGGTGGACGCCATGGAGGAGTTATCTACGGAGACTCTTAGGGTGAAGATTGGGAACAGGAAGGAGTCAATAACTTTACTGTGAGTTTTTTTTTAATATATAGGCCGCCCAATAGTAGCCAGAATATGGAGGAGCAGGTAGGGGACCAAATCCTGGATAACAGAGTAGACGCGATGGGAGATACTAATTTCCCAAATATTCACTAATAAACGCCGACTTCTGCTCCTTTGTCTTAAGGTCTTATGGATGCAAAACTGAGCTGAGAAGTGGCAGATTGTGTTCAACCCGGGTAAGTGGGAGGTGGTTCATTTGGGTAGGTTTAATATATTGGCAGAATATATTACTAAAGGTAAACGTTGCAGTGTGGACGATCAGAGGGATCATGGAGTCCGAGTCCATCAGACACTCAGTGCTGCTGCGCAGTTTGGCTCTGTGTTTAAGAATCGATGCACTGGCAATCAGCAACCGTGGAATTGAGTTCAACAAGGAGAGGTAATGTTATAGCCCTATAGCAAACCGGTCTGACACCCCTTTTGGAGAACTGTGCTCAGTTCTGGTCACCTGACAAACAGGGATGATGTTGAACCTATAGGAATGGAACAGAGGAGATGTATAAGGATTTTGCCTGTATTGCGGTGCATGCCTTCCAGTAATAGTTTGAGTGAACTCGGAGATCTGTCCTTGCAGCAGCGAAGGATGTGAGGTGACCTGATGGAGGTGTATAAATGATGAGAGGCATTGATCGTGTGGATTGTCAGAGTCTTTTACCCAGTGCTTCGATGGCGAACCGGAGAGGGAACAGTTTTAAGGTGCTTGCAGTAGGTACAGAGGGGATTATAGGAGTAGTTTATTTTTTACGTAGACTGGTAAGGTCATGGAATGTGCTACATCCGACTCACCTCTGCAGATGTCTCCCAACCCTCCATCTCCCAGGGCGTCCACCAACTGGGTTATTCTTGATGGACATGGCTAAGTATATTACATATACCAACACAGAAAAATAGGTCCTGCACAATCCAATCAGTCGGTCATCTCTCCCTGGGTCTCTCAACAGTACTCTCGATAGAATTGGCCCTGTTTTACCGAATTGGACTGAAAAAGAATCTATCCCGGGGTCAAACAGAAATAAAGACACAGACATCGGTCTACGGGTAACCCTTGAATAGGTGATCACTTTGCCTTACGACTCTGCCAATATCACTTAAATTTATACAGTGTATTTTGGGCACGAGCCCACAGCCAAATATAGTCAGTGAGAGATTTCAAGAAGCACTTGTTCGGTATCAGCCAATCTACGAATTCTACCGGGAGGTGCACACAATTTGAACTGCTCGTCTGCCATAAAAAATAAATCCTTGGCTTCCACGGCCGCCTGTTGCAAAGAAATCAACAGATTCACCACTCTCTGTCTAAAGTAAATTCTCCTCTTCTCCGTTCTGAAAGGAGGCGTCGCTCTTCTCAGACTTTGTCTTCTGGTCTTCGACTCCCCCACCATAGAAACTACCCTCTCCACACCACCACGATCAAGGCATTTGAATACTCAAAATATTTCAATAGGGTTACCCTTCGAAATTCAAGTGCGTACAGGCCTAGAGATATCAAGCACTTCTCATATGAGGCCCTTCAATCTTGCAATCATTTTTGTGAACCTCGTTTGAACCCTCTCCACTTTGATCAACATCTTTCTAAGATAAGAGGCCCAAAACTGTTCACAATTCTACACGTGAGGCCTCACCAGTGCTGTATAAAGACTCATCAACACGCCTCTCCTTTTCGAATGCTAACATGCATTTGCCCTCCTCACCACAGACTCAACTTGAGAAGGTTACATCATCGGCACAACATTGTGGGCTGAGGGGCCCGGAATGTGCTGTAGGTTTCTATGTTCAACCTGCAAATTAACCTTTGGGGAATCCCGCACAAGGACTTTAAATTCCCCTTGAATCACCGATTTTTGTGTTTTCTCCCCATTTAGAAAATAGTCAACCCTTTCATTTTCTCCCAAAGTACATGACCATACATCTTTCAACACAGCAGTACATCTGCCATTTCTTTGCCTTGTCTAAGCCCTTCTGTAGCCTGTCTACTTCCTCAAATCTACCTGCCCCTCCACATCCACATAGCGTCTGCAAACTGTGGAGCCACGTTGATGGAGCTGCATGCATGGACCGTAAGATTCCTCTGCTCATCGACACGGTCTTTTCTTTAAGAGTGGGCTATATCATTCTATTTGTCCGGGTTGAACTCATCTGCCATTTATCCAACCATATCTGCAAGGGATTTCAGCAGAGCTGCAATTGCTTTCCTTTCTAGGAAAAAAATGAGGAAGGTGCAGGACATGTGTATTCCAAAAATGAAGAAGTTCTTAGTACTCAGAAAGTATTCAAGTTTGGCCGAAAAGGGAACTCAAAAGTCTTGTAAACGCTAAAGAAAGGCTTACAAGAAAATAAAAATTAGTGGAAATGCAATCATCGGTTCGGCTCGCGTCTTCATCCGGGTGATGGTAGTCCCCGGCCCCAGAAACATACAAAATCTCGTTTGTGAGGAAGCTTTACGATGTTTACAAACAGTACACAGCATGAGAGTAAACGATTGATCGTTAAATTTGTATTTTGACAATATGGCTAGTAAAGTAACATAAAAAAAGAAAGGGGCACTTTCTTATGAAACAGTCTAATATTACAAACGGTGGAGCTCACAGTGTCATCCATTTGTTCCCGTCGACCTCTCCTGAGCGTAGGTGACCCTCGGATCCACTCTCCTCAGACCACTCCGTCCAGCGGTCACAGAAACATAAAAACACAGAATGCCTAGATCACAATACAGGCCCTTCGGCCGACAAACTGTGAGAACATGTCCGTACCTCCGAATCATCCAGCCCTTTTACAGAATGGACTTCTAAATTACCTGGGTTTGCCAATAGCTCTCTATTTTCCTGAGCTCCATGTACCTGTCCAGGAGACTGTTAAAAGTTGCTGTCGTATCAGGCTCCATCACCGTGTCCAGCAGAGCATTATGCGTACTCACACTCTCCCCGAACCAAAATAAAAATACCCCTGACGTCCCCTCTGTAGGTACTTCTAAGTAGCTTAAAACTGTACCCTCTCTTGCTATCCAATTCATTCCTGGGATAAAAAGGCTTCTGACTATCTACGATCAATGTCTCTCATCTCATACACCTCTATCAGTTAATCTGTCATTCTCCGTCGCTCCAAAGAAATATAGCCGAGTTTACTTAACCTATTCTCATAAGACAGGCTCTCCAATCCAGGCAACATCCTTGTAAATCTTCTCTTCATCCTTTCTATCGTTTCCACATCCTTCCTCTAGTGAGGTGAATAGAACTGAGCATCGTATTCCAAGTGGGGTCTTATCATTTGTAATATTTCCTCTCTGCTACTAAACTCAGCTTCACGATTGATCAAGGCCAATACACCGTATGCTTTCTTAAGCACAACCTGCGCAGCAGTGTTGAGTGTCCTATGGACTCGAAATGCAAGATGTCTCTGAGCCACCAAACTGCCGAGAATATTTCCATCATATTTGACCTACAAAAAAGGACAACCTCACACATGTCTGGGTTGAACACTATCTGACACTTCTCAGCCCAGTTTTGCATCCCAGGACTGTCACGCTGTAAGCTCGGACAGTCCTCATTATTGGGGGTATCTCAACAACCCCAACAATGTGTAATACGCAAATTTACTAACCCACACCTCCACATCTTCATCCAGGCAATTTATAAAATCACGAAGAGAAGGGCTCCCAGAACAGGTTCCTGAGGAACTCTACTGTTCACCGACCTCCATGAGGAATACGACCCGTCTCCACCTCTGCTTGTCTTCTGTGGACAGGCCAGTTCTACATCCAAAAAGCAAAGTCCCTTTGGGTCCCATGCACCCTTACTTTCTCAATAAGACCTCCACGGGTACATTATGAAATTCTCGTTGGAATCACTATAAACTAGATCTACAGCTCTACCTTCATCAATATGTTCAGTGACACCCTCAAAAACATTCAATCCGACTCATTGGTCTACAATTTCCTGGGCTTTCTCTACTCCGTTTTGTGAATAAAGGACAACAACCCCAACCTTCCAATCCTCCGGAACCTCACCCGTCCATTGATGATTCAACCATCATCACCAGAGGCTCAGGTATCTCCTCGTTCGGCTCGCCCAGTTGCCTGGCCCACCTTTCCTGGCGACTTTTGCAACTTGATGCTTTCTAACAACTACAGCATTTCGGATTTGTTAACATGTACATGCTCAAGGATTTTAGTCCGCTTTACGTCACCCTCACAATGGCCAGAATCCTTGACGCTGGTGCATTCTGAAGCAAAGTATTCATTATGTACCTCTGCTGTCTCCTGAGCTTCCATACACACTTTTCCACTGTCACACTTAATTCGTCCTATTCTCTCACATCTTATCCACTTGTTTTTCACAGATGTATACAGTGCGCTGCAGTGCACCTGAATCTTAACCTCCAAAGTCTTCTCATGGCCACTTCCGTTTCTCCTAATTTCTTTCTAAAGCTCCTTCCTGCTAGTGTTTAAATCTTCCAAATCTCTGTCATCAACTAGTCTTTTTCTTTTAAATTTGGTAAGACCTTCTTTTCTTCTTGGCTTCATTTCCAACAGGCTTTGTTGACGACGGTTCCTGTCGCCTATGATCCTTTCTCTTTCTCATTGGAACAAACCTATGCATAACGACACGCATATATCCCGTGGAAATTTGCCACAACTCTTCCTTACATTTCTGAGAACACCTGATCTCAAATTATGCTTCCAGCTCCCTGCCTTGACCTCATAATTCTCCTTACTTCAACTAAATGCTTTACTAACTTATTTGTTCCCAACCCTCTCCAATGTTACGATAAAGGAGCTAGTGTGTGATCATTATCCTCTTTGGAGTTATAATGTGGTGGCCATTTCAGAGACTTGGATAGCTCGGGTATAGGAATGGTTACTTCAAGTGTCGAATTTTAGGTATTTCAGAAAAGACGGGGAGGGAGCCAAAACACGTGAGGTCCTGGCACTGCTGATCAGAGATAGTGACACAGCTGCAGAAAATGTGGTCCCCCCAATTATAGCAGGGATATCGAGTTGCAGATAGGGGAACAGATCCTGGCAAGATGAAATAATGACTCAGTAATGATTCAGTAGTCGCGATGGGAGAATTTAATTACTCAAATATAGATTGGCATGTCCCTAGAGCAAGGGGTTTAAATCTGGTGGAGTTTTATAGGTGTTTCTCAGGAAGGTTTCTTGGCACAATATGTAGATAAGCCTACAAGAGGAGAGGCTGTCCTTGATTTGGTACTGGGAAATCAAACTGCTCAGGTGTCCGATCTTTCAGTGGGAGACCATTTTGGAGATAGTGACTATAATTCTATTTCCTTTACAATAGCATTAGAGCCAGACAGGAACAGACAATCAGAAAAATGTTTAATTGTAGTAAGGATAATTATGAGACTATCTGGTAGGAACATGGAAGCTTAATTTGGTAACATATGATCTCAGGGAAAAGTATGGAAGACATTTGGCAAATGTACATTCGATGATTTTTGAGGAGACAGGAAAGTTATGGTAGGGTACAGCCAACAGCCAAATATACTCAGTGAGCGATTGCAAAAAGCACTTGTTAGATATCAGACAGTCTACGAATGCTTCCGGTCGGTGCACAAAATCAGAACTGCACATCTGTTGTTAGTTCCTGCATTACCACGGCAATGTCGGAGAAAAGTTAATATTA
This sequence comes from Hypanus sabinus, assembly GCF_030144855.1. Taxonomy (NCBI): domain Eukaryota; kingdom Metazoa; phylum Chordata; class Chondrichthyes; order Myliobatiformes; family Dasyatidae; genus Hypanus; species Hypanus sabinus. Next base: position 19,283 of record NW_026779538.1, on the reverse strand, counting down.
CCTCATTCTTGGAAGGAAAGTTTGCTGACTTTTGTTAGCTCGCACAAGCAGAGCAGCGTCTTCAGATACTCAAGCTTAGCAACAACATTTAGTATTTTCCACAGTAAAACAAAAGAAACATATCATAGGAACGTAAGATGTAGCAGCAGAATTAAACCATTTGGGTCATCGAGTCTGCTCCACCATTTCATTGTGGCTGAAACTTAGAACCATAGAACCTTAGAACATTACAACACAGAAACAGGCCTTTTGGCCCTTCTTGACTGTGCCGAACCTTTTATCTGCCTAGTCCCACCGTCCTGCATCTGGCCAGTATCCCGCCATACACCTCTCACCCAAGTACCTGTCCAAGTTTTCAATGTTAAAAGTGAGCCCGCATTTACCACATTACCTGTCCGCTCTTTTCACATTCTCACGTGAAGCCCCCCGCCCCACAATGTTCCGTTTAAACTTTTCCACCTTCACCCTTAGCACATGAACTCTGTTTTTTTTTTCTTCCCTAGCCTCAGTGGAAAAAAGCTGCTTGCATTCACTCTCTCGATACCCATCATAATTTTATACACCTCTGTCAAATCACCCCTCATTCCCCTACGCTCCAGGGAATAAAGTCATAACCTATTCAACCTTACTCTGTAACTTAGTTTCTCAAATCACGGTAACATCCTTTTAAACCTTCTCTGCACTTTTTCAAACTTATTAATATCCTTCCTGTAATTAGGTGACCAAAACTGCACACATTACTGCAAATTTGAACTCACCAATGCCTTAGACGACCTCATCATGACATCCCAGCTCTTATACTCAAAACTTTGATTTATAAAGGCCGATCTGTATCCCCAGATCCCTCTATTCTACAGCACTCCTCAGTGCCGTACCTTTACCTTGTATGCTCCACCTTGATTTTCCCATCCAAAATGTAACGCCTCACACTTGTCTGTATTAAACTCCATATGGCATTTTCCAGTCCGTTTCTCCAGCTTGTCCAAATCCCATTGCAAGCTTTGAAAACCTACTTCACTGTCCACTACACCTCCAATCTTTGTATCATCAGCAAATTTGCTGATCCAATCTACCTCATTATCATCCAGATCAATGATATAGATGACAAATAACAATGGACCCAGCACTGATCCCAGTGGCACACCATTAGTCATAGGCCTCCACTCAGAATAGCAATCCTCCACTCCCACACTCTGGCTTCTCCCATTGAGCCAATGTCGAATCAAATTTACTACTTTACCATCTATACCTAGCAAATTAATCTTCTTAACTAACCTCCCATGTGGGACCTTGTCAAATGCCTTACTGAAGTCCATCTCTACGGGACATTCTCTCGCACTCTCATTCCCTCTCCACGGCTCCTCTCCCAACCCCTGCTCTCGCTTCCTCTCTTTTTCAGCTGTTCAGCTTGTGTTTTTTGGTGTCGGTCTGACTCAATTTTCAAAACGGGCTTACTCTGACAACGGTTACTTCTCCTTCCTGAGCTCAGACGCACAGAGCATCCTCCACAGCATGGACAACACCGAGACGTACATGAATATGAAACGCACAATTACTGGATCAGGGGCACCTTCCCAAGGTGAGTGGGGCAGAAAGACGAAGGGAGGGAGTTTCAATTTGAGTCTGACTCCGAGAGCGTGTGTTGGATAGTGTAGATGGAAACCCCCTCTGCGTTTGACCACGGGAGTTTGTGATGGCACAGTGTGGAGGGTGCGTCTCTCTGTGTCTGATCCCAGGACCTGTGAGACGCTGCACAGGGAGATTCACTCTGTATTTGACCCCGGAAAAGTGTGATGGGCCGGTGTGGAGCTAGGTTCAGTCAGTGTCTGATCCTGGGACGATGGTGAGGGAACCTCAGCCAATTTCGGAACCTGATGTATCGTACGTGGGGTCGAAAGTCAAGACCCTCTCTGTGCCCCAGGTCCGTAGAGATGGAAGTCAGTTTCATCTTTGTTGCCTTGACTGTGTTCATGTAATTTGTCCATTCCTGTCGAGAAACCTCAGGGCAAACTTACAGCTGACACGAATGATTCGCTGTTTGAGAATATGTCAGAGGGAACGCGCAGGACAGGCGACTAGGAGGGAGCAATGTGGGATGGCAGGTGAATCAGGAGCACCGTGGGAAGGGTGGTGTATAGAGCGGGCAATGAGAGATGCGGTGATGAGGGAACCCCCAAAAATATATTTCTGATCCTGTCGTATTTTCCATCTCCTCCCCCCACGCACTCTGCACAAACCGTACCTCTTCCCCCCACTCTCTCCCTTTCTCTCTCACACTCATTCTTCTGTTTCCCCTCTCTACTCTATCCCTCTTTTCCCATCTCATCCACACTCCGCTCTCTTGTCCCATCTCTCCCACGTCCCTCATCAACCCTCTCTTTACCCTCTAACTATTTTCCCCACACTGCTGTCTCTCATTCGCTCCTCTCTAACGCCCCCTCCCCTCTCTATCCCTCCTGGAACCTCTTTCTCTCATCCGTACCCCCTCTCTCCTTGCCCTGTCTTTCACGCTCTGTCCCATTATTTTCTCTCTTCCACTCTCTCCCTTTCGCTCTCTCTTTCACTGCTCTGTTGCCTCCCTCTCGCGTGATTATTCTGTCCGATCTCTAACAATCTCCCAGCATCTCTATACCCCTTTTTACCCATTAACTCTTCCCTCTCTCATTGCTCACTTTCTTAATCCTCTCTTCTCTATCACCCTTCCCCGGACTCCCACTCTGGCTCTCTCTCTGCACTCTTTCCCTCACTCTCTCGCTCCTTTTGACTCTTCCTCTCTCCCCCAACATTTCTCCATCCTGTACCTTCTACTCTCTCACCCCTCTGCCTCGCCTCTCAATCCTACTCTCCGCACTGACTACCTCACTCCCCTCACTTCACTTTACCCCTCTTTCCCCTATTTCTCCTTGTTCACTTTCCCCAATTCTGCTACTTTTTCCCAGCCATCCCCACATCCCCACATCTCAGTCACTCTCAACAACTCAATCGAACTCAATCGAACAATTGTTGTTTTACTCCCTGCCTCGCTTCCCTCTCTTGCCTCCCTTCATCCCTTTCGCTGTCCCCAACCCTCTCCCCCCACCGTCTCTGTACTCTCTTCCCTTCCCTCTACACCTCACAGTCCACGATTCTCTATCGCGCTATCTCACACTTGTCTATCTCACTCTCGCAGACGATCTGACCTCCACCTACACCGAGCTGAACATTCGGAAAGTCGAACGCCTCACCAATACACAAGCAGGTCAGTGATGCAACAACGACGTCATTTTGGAGGGCTCACATGTCATAATCCCAAATGCCCAGGTGTGTAATGCATTCGTCTCTACCAATTGCCTGGCAGCTCGTTCCACAGACTGACCACCATCTGGGTAACAAACCGTTGTGAATCGGCTCACCTGTTGAATCTATTGCCCCTCTCTCCTTATACGTGTGCGCTCTGCTCGTCGATTGTCCAAGTCTAGGGGATACCATTGCGCCCATTCACTCTGTCTGTGCTCCTCGTGACTTTATATACCCTTGAAAGGTCATCCCTGCGCTTCAAGGAATAAAGTCAGAATCAACCCAACCTCTTTCCCTGACTGGGTCCCTGGAATCTCGGCAACGTCATCTTGAATCTCCCTGTGCACACATTTCCAGTTCGATGGCATCTTTCTGGGAACAGGACGACCAACCCTAAACACCATACTCCAAGTACGGCCTCATCGACGTCCCGTACAACTGCAACATGACCGCGTTACTCCTGTACGCAAAAGACAATAGACAATAGGTGCAGGAGAAAACCATTCAGCCCTTCGAGCCAGCATCGCCATTCATAGTGATCATGGCTGATTATCCACAATCAGTACCCCGTTCCAGCCTTCACCCCATAACCCTTGACTCCGCTATCTTTAAAAGCTTTATTCAACTCTTTCTTGAAAGCATCCAGAGAAATGGCCTCCACTGCCTTCTGGGGCAGAGCATTCCACATATCCACAACTCTCTGGGTGAAGATGCTTTTCCTCAACTCAGTTCTAAATAACCTACCCCTTAGTCTTAAACTGTGTCCCCTGGTTCTGGACTCCACCAACATCGAGAGCATGTTTACTGCCTCTAGCGTGTCCAATCCCTTAATAATCTTATTTGTTTTAATCAAATCCACTCTCATCCTTCTAAATTCCAGTGTATACAAGCCCAGTTGCTCCAATCTTTCAACATATGACATTTCTGCCATCCCCGGAATTAACCTCGTGAAACTACGCTGCACTCCCTCAATAGCAAGAATGTACTTCCTCCAATTTGGACACCAAAACTAAACACAATACTCCTGGTGTGGTCTCACCAGGGCCCTGGACCACTGCAGAAGGCCCTCTTTGTTCCTATACTCAACTACACTTGTAATGAAGGTCCAACATGCCATTAGCATTCTTCACTGCCTGCTGAAACTGCAGGCTTGCGCTCAATGACTGATGTACAAGAACACATAGATCTCGTTCTATTTCCCCTATTCCTAATTTGACACCATTCAGATAGTAACCTGACTTCCTGTTCTTGCCGACAAAGTGGATGAACTCACATTTATCTACATTAAACTGCATCTGCCATGAAACTGCCCACTCACCCAACCTGTCTAAGACACCCTGCATTCTCCTAACATCATCCTCATATTTCACACTGCTACCCAGCTTAGTGTCATCTGCAAATTTGTTAATGTTACTTTTAATCCCTTCATCTAAATTACTAATGTATATTGTAAATAGGTGCGATTCCAGCACCGAGCCTTGCGGTACCCCACGAGTCACTGCCTGCCATTCTGAAAAGGACCCGTTAATCCCTAAGTTTTGCTTCCTGTCTCCAAATCAATTTTATATCCATGTTAGCACCATTCTCCCAATACCATGTGCTCTAATTTTGCTCACTATTCCCCTAAGTGGGAACTCATCAATGGTTTTCTTAAAGCCCAGGTGCACTAAGTCCACTGGCTCTCCTTGTCCATCTTCATAGTTACATCCTCAACAAATTCCAGAAATTAATCAAGCATGATTTCCCCTTCGTAACTCCATGATGACTCGAACCAATCCTGTTACTGCTATCCAAATGTGCCGCTATTTCATCTTCTATCATTGACTCCAGCACTTCCCCACCACTGATATCAGGCTAATTTCTTGTTTTCTCTCTCCCTCCTTTCTTAAAAAGTGGAATAACAATAGCTATCCTCCAATCCTCAGGATCTGATTCTGAATTATAGAACATTGGAAAATGATTACCAATTCGACCACGATTTCCAGAGCTACCGCTTTATGTACCCTGACATGCAGACCTTCAGGCCGTCGGGATTTATCAGGCTTCAGTCCCATCAGTCCAACTAATACCATTTTCTGCCTAATGTGGATTTCCATTAGTTACTCAGTTGCCCTAGGTCTTCTGACCACTATTACAACTGGGATATTGTCTGTGTCTTCCCTAGTTAAGACAGATCCACATAACTTGTTCATCTCGTCTTATTCCCCATAATAAATTCACCCGTTTCTGCCTTCAAGGGCCCAACATTTGTCTTAAATATCTTTCATCTTCATATACCTAAAGAAGCTTTTAATATCCTCCCCGATATTCTTTGCTAGCTTACCTTCCTACCTCATCTTTTCTCCCTGTATTGCCTTTTTAGTGATCTTTTGTTGCTACTTAAAAAGTTTCCCAATCCTCTGGCTTTCCGTTCATTTTTGTTATGTTATTTTTATACTGTCATTTACTTCCCTTGTCAGCCACCGACGCCCCCTACTCCCCTCAGTATCTTTCTTCCTCTTTGGAATGAACTGAACCTGCACCTTCTGTATTATTGTCAGATATACCTGTCATTGTTGTTCCACTGTCACCCCTGCGAGGGTATCAGTCAACTTTGGCTAGTTCCTCCCTCATGGGTCCATAATCCCCTTTGTTTACCTGTAATACTGACATCTCCGATTTTCCCTACTCCCTCTCAAACTGTAGAATAAAACTTATCATATTATGGTAACTACCTCGGAATGGATCCTTTACCTCGAGTTCCCTTATCAAATCCGGTTCATTACCCAACACTAGATCCACAATTGTCTTCTACTGGGTCGGCTCCAGTACAAGCTGCTCTAAGGATCCAAATCGGAGTCACTCCACAAACTCCCTTACCTGCATGTTGCATTAGCTTTGCGACATGCTAATTTTAGGTCTTGATTCAACTTGCCCCCTGCATCCAGGCTAATATTTGGGGGCCTGCATATGACTCATATTACGGTATTTTTGCCCTTACAATTTTTCAGTTCGATCCATACTGACTCTACACTCCTGATTCTATGTCACCCATCGCAAGGGACTGAATTTCATTCCTCACCGGCAAAGTCACCCCACCCCCTCTGCCCAACTGTCTGTCCTTTCCATAGGACGTATACGCTTGAAAAATCATTTCCCAGTCCTGATCCTCTTGCTGCCATGTCTCTGTTATTCCTATAACATCATACTTGCCAATATCCAACTGAGCTCAAGCTCATTTACTTTATTTCTTATACTTCGTGCATTCATATATAATACGTTTCAACCATCACTTCCCTCACTTCACACATTGATCCCTATTGCACTTGGCCATACGCTCCGAATCCTTCCTGAGCTTTCTGCCCCTTTAATTGTGTTGTCTTTCTTAAGTTTTCTATTTCTCTCTTTTCCTTTAACTGACATTTTGTTTCCAGATTTCCCCTCTCCTCCCCCACTTACTAGTTTAAAAACACCGGTGTTGCAGTTGCAACCCTGCCTGCCAGAATGATGGTCCTCCGCCTCTTAATGTGCAACCCGTCCCTTTCGTTCTTCTCCATCCACACTGCCAGTTGAATTCCTCTCCTCATTCTGTCTCCCAATTTCCCGCGCAGCGCTTTCATCCCTCACCTTATTTCCCCTCTCCATCCATCCATCCATCTGCTGCTCAGTCTCCACATGTTACTCTACCCTAGTTCCTGTTCTTCCTCAACTTTTCTCCCTGACTCACAATCCGCCCCACCATTCTCGACCTGTCCCTTGCCTTTCTCTTTCTCTCTCTCTCTCAAATTCTCTTCCACTCTGTTCCAGATGGTCTGGACCCCACCTACTCTCAGCTGAACTTTCGCCTAAATGAACTTCCGATCGCTCAGGATGAAGATCATCATATTGCGTCAAGACCAGGAAAAATGCCAGTGACTGCTCAAGCAGGTCAGAGTTTACATTGATGACGCCATTCTGAAGGGATCATCTGCTCTTCGCACACTTGTACAAATGCTAATTCATCTGCATCGACCATTTCTCTGGCTGTTCCTTCTACAGACAGAGTACCGTCTGCTTAAAAAATAATGTCACTCTGGTCTGCAGTTAAACCTCTTTCTGCTATTCTTATCAGACATGCTCCACAATCCATATCTCTCTCTCTCTCTCTCTCTCTCTCTCTCTCTCTCTCTCTCTCTCTCTCTCTCTCTCTCTCTCTCTCTCTCATCTTTCTACGCCCATGGAATTTCTCTCGGCGGTTATTTCCCTCCTAACTGGGATGAGAATTGCAGATAAAAACACAAAATGCTGTGACAGACAGCATCTATGGGAGGAGGTAGTGACGACGTTTCGGGCTGAAACCCTTCATCAGGAGTGAGGTAACATAGGATGGTCGAGGAGGGATAAGCAGTGTTGGGAGGGATGAAGTGGAGAGCTGGGAAGTAGGCTGGAGGGAAATTGGGTAGGGGAAGCTGGAGAATTATAGAATTAAAAGATAAAGAATGGTAGGGCTGGGGGGACATTATAGTGAGGGGGGAAAACAAGAGATAAAGAGAAGCAGACTAAAATTATAGATAGGGACGTGGTAAGGGGGGGGGGGGGGGGGGGTTCAGACCTCCCGTCCCTATTCATAACGCAAAGACCATCGGTAGAGTCTCAGCAATCTCTTCCCTCGGCTTCCATTGCAGCTTCCATTACATTTCGTACGTTCCAGGCGACCTATCCAAGCCGATGCTTTCCACAAGGTCCAGCACATCCTCTTTCTGAATATCTACATCCTGAAGCTTTTCAGTCTGCTGCAAGTCAACACTGCAATCACTACGATACTGAAGTAAATTATTCATTAGTAGCTCATATTGTCATTAAATATTGATTGTGACCTTATGGTCGTATTGTCTCTCCACAGTTGCGCAAGCACGAGATTCGAAAGTGAAGGTCGGAAATGTACTGTTCCGTGTGATCTGCCTACTCTGCCTAATTATAGGCGTCTTCCTCGTGACAGTGGCCGGTCTCTCGATCCATGGTGAGTGGAACGGGCTCCGGATGGAGTCAGACCGTAAATAAAGAGAGTGGAATGATTTGTTACTGTAAAACACAACAACGACACCAAAATCCACCCCCAACTTTCAGTTCGCCAATTAAAAACTCCTCACCGTAGGGAAGAGGGATGAGGTCCTGAATTGTGAGTTCCCAGAACTAGGCAGAAGGGTGAAGAACAGGACCTCAAGGGTGGCGTTCTCAGGTTTGCTGCCAGTACTACGTGATAGTGATAGTAAGAATTGGAAGAGATGGCAGTTGAATACATGGCTGAGGAGTTTGTGCAGGGGGCAGGGCTTTAGATTTTTGGACCATTGGGATCTCTCCTGGGGAAGGTGGGACCTGTACAGATTGAATGGGTTGCACCTGAACTCCAGTGGGATCAATATCCTTGCTGGAAGGTTTGCTAGCATGGTCCGGAGGGTTTAAAATATATTGCAAGGGGAATGGGACCAGGAGCGATGGAGCTGTGAAAGAAGTGCATGGAGTAAAGGCAGATGCAATACCTAGAGAGGCTTTGAGGAAAGAGAAGCAGAATAAAGGGTGTAAAGGTAGTAAGGTAGAAGGGCTAAAGTGCGTGTACTTCAATGCAAGAAGCATCAGGAACAAAGATGATGAACTGAGAGCTTGGATGCATACATGGAATTATGATGGACTGGCTATTGCAGAGATTTGACTGGCACCAGGGCAGAAACGGATTCTCCATATTACTTGAAGGGGAGAAGCGGTGGCATTACTGGTCAGCACAAGAAAGGGTGGGTACCGGAGCACTATCCACTTTTGAGTCAGTATTAGTGCCACAGCGTGTCGTCAAGCCGACTGGGGAATACAATACTGGATCTAGTATTAGGAAACGAACAGGGACAGGTAACTGATCTTTCAATGGGTGAACCTCTGGGGACAATGACCACGGCACCCTGGCCTTTAGCATTATCATGGAAAAGGATAGAATCAGAGAGGACAGGAAAATATTTAATTGGGGAAGTGAAAATATGAAGCTATCAGACTAGATTTTCCGGGTGTGAATTGGGATGATAATTTACTGGGAATTATACTATAGACATAGGACCATAGAACCACGGAACATTGCGGCACAGATACGTGTCTTTTGGTCCTTGTTGGCTGTGTTGAACCATTTATCTGCTTAGTCCCAGTGACCTGCACCAGAATCATATCTCTCCATAAGCCTCTCATCCATGTACCTGTCCGTTTTTCTTAAATGTTAAAAGTGAGCCTGCAATCACCACTTCATCTGGCAGTTCATTCCACACTCCTACCCTCTGTGTGAAGAAGACGGAACCCATAATGTTCCCTTCCAACTTTTTCCCCTTCAACCTTAAACCATGTCCTCTGTTTTTTTTTATCTCTCCCCGAGCGTCAGTGGAAAGAGCCTGCTTGTCCTCACTCTATCTATATCCATCATCATTTTATACACCTCTATCAAATATCCCCTCATTCTTCTACGCTCCAGGGAAAAAACTCCTAATCTGAACAATGTAAGCATATTACAATTATAGCGCGGAAACCGGCAACCTCAGTCCTTCCAGTCCGTGCCGACGCTTATTCTCACCTAGTCCCACCGACCATAACCCTCCATTCCTTCCCTGTCCATATACCTCTGCAACTTTACCTTAAATGACAATAACGAACTTGCCTCTACCATTTCTACTGGAAGCTTGTTTCACACAGCCGCCACATTCTGAGTAGTGATGTTCCCCCTGTTGCTTCCCCTAAGCTTTTGCCCCCTAACTCTCACTCACTTTTGTCCTCTTTTATGAATCTCCTCTACTCTCAAAGGAAAAAGCCTATCCACGTCAACTCTATCTATCCCCCTCATAAATTTAGATGCCTCTTCTCAAGTCCACCGTCAACCTTCTAAGCTCCAAAAAGTAAAGACAAAACTTGGTCAAACTTTCTCTGTAAGTTAGGTGTTGAAACACAAGTAACCTTCTAGTAAATCTTCTCTGTACTCTATTTGTTAACATCTTTCCGACAATTCGTTGACTGGAACTGTACACAATACTCCAAATATGGCCTTAACAATTTATTGTACAATTTTAACCATATATCGCAACTTCTATACACAATGCTCTGATATATAAAATAAGGCATACCAAAAGCTTTCTTCACCACCCTGTCCACGTGAGATTCCATCTTCAGGGAAAAATGCATCATTATTCCTAGATCATTCTGTTCTAATGCATTCTTCAATGGACTACCATTTCCCAGGTATGTCCTATTTTGATTAGTCCTACCAAAATGCAGCACCTCACACTTATCAGCATTAAACTCCATCTGCCATCGTTCAACCCACTCTTCTAACTGGCCTAAATCTCTCTGCAAGCTTTGAAAAACTACTTCACTATCCACATCGCCACCTATGTTAAAATCATCTACATACTTACGATCCAATATACCACCCCATCATCCAGATCATTTATGTATATGACATATAAAATTGGACCCAGGACAGATCCCTGAGGCACAGCACTAGTCACCGGCCTCCAACCTGACGAACAGTTATCCACTACTACTCTCTGGCATCTCCCTTCCAGCCACTGTTGAATACATTTACTACTTCAATATTAATAGCTAACGACTGAACCTTCCAAGCTAACCTTCCGTGTGGAAACTTATCAAATCTATTCAACCTGCTTTGTAACTCAATTTCTCAAGTCCCGGCAACATCCATGTAAACCGTCGCAGCATTCGTACCTTATTAATATATTTCCTGCAATTCGGTAACATAAACGGCACGCAATATTCAAAATTTGGCCTCACCAATGCCAATGCCTTATACAACCTCACCATAACGTTCCAATTCTTGATGTCAGTACTTTGATATATAAATGCCAATGTACCAATAGCTCTCTTTACTACCCTCTCTACCTCTGAGGGCACTTTTAGGGAATTTTGTAATTGTATTTCGAGAGCCCTCTTGTCTCCTGCTCTCCTCAGTGCCCTACCATTTACGTTGTATGTTCGACCTAGGTTTCTCATTCCAAAGTGCAATACCTCACACGTGTCTCTATTATACTCCATCTGCCATTTTTCAGCCTATTTTACCAGTTGGTACAAATCCCTCTGCAAGGTTTGAAAATCTTCCTCACTGTCAACTACACCTCCAATTTCTTTATCATCAGCAAATTTGCTGATCCAATTTACCATATTGCATTCCAGATCATTGATATAGATGACAAAGATAAAATGGACCCAGCACTGATCCCTGTCACACACCACTAGTCACAGGACATTTAGTCGATGTTTTGGGATCTCTTGAAGGATGTTAGGGATAAATTTGTTAAATTTGTTAGGGATAAATAATGGTAGGGTGAAGGAACCATAGGCAACAAGTGAGGTGGAAAATCTAGTCAGGTGGAAGGCAGCATATATGCGGTTTAGGAAGCAAGGGACAGATTGTTCTATTGCGGAACACAGGGTAGCAAGAAAGGCGCTTAAGATGGGGCTGAGGAGAGCCAGAAGGGTAGATGAGAAGGTCTTGGCAAGTAGGGTAGGGCATTCTTCCAGTTATGTGAAGAATAATAGGAAGACTGGAGTGAAGTTGGGAGCGATTAGAGATAAAGGTGGGAAGGATAGCTCATTTAATTCCGTTGTTTAAAAAAGGCTCAAAAAGTAAGCCAGGAAATTATAGGCCGGTAAATTTGACATTGGTAGTAGGTAAGTTATTGTAAGGAATACTAAGAGATAGGATCTGCAAGTATTTCGATAGACATGGACTTATTCGAAACAATCAGCATGGCTTTGTGCGTGGTAGGTCATGTTTAACCAAACTATTAGAGTTTTTCGAGGACGTTACCAGGAAATGGATGAAGGGAAGACAGTGGATATTGTATTCATGAACTTCAGTAAGGCCGTTGACAAGGTCCGCATGGGAGGTTAGTTAGGAAGATTCGATCGCTAGGTATACATGGAGAGGTAGTAAATTAGATTAGGTATTGGCTCAATGGAAGAAGCCAGAGCTTGGTAGTGGAGGATTGCTACTCTGAGTGGCGGCCTGTGACAAGTGGTGTGCCACAGGGATCTGTGCTGAGTCCATTGTTATTTGTCATCTATATCAATGATCTGGACGATAATGTGGGTAATTGGATCAGCACATTTGCTGATGATACACGGTGTGGAGCTGTAGTGGACAGTGAGAAAGGTTTTCAAAGCTTACAGAGGGATTTGGACCAATTGGAGAAATGGGCAGCAAAATGGCAGATGGAGTTCAATGCGGACAAGTGAGAGATACTGCACTTCGGGAGGTCAAACCAAGGTAGAACATACAAGGTAAGTGGTAGGACACTGAGGAGTGCAGCAGAACAGAAGGATCTGGGAGTACAGGTACATAATTACCTCAAAGTGGCATCACAAGCAGATAGGTTTGTACAGGGATCATTTGGTACATTGGCCTTTAGAAATCAAAGTATTGTGCTTAAGAGTTGGAATGTAATGGTGAGGTTGTATAAGACATTGGCGAAACCGAATTTGGAGTGTTGTGTGCGGTTTTGGTCACCAAATTACAGGAGGGATATTAATAAGTTTGAAAGGGTGCAGAGAAGGTTAATAAAGATGTTGCCGGGACTTGAGAAACTGAGTTACAGATAAAGTTCGAATAGGTTAGGACTTCATTCCCTGGAGCGTAGAAGAATGAAGGGTGATTTGTTAGAGGTGTATAACATTATGATAGATATAGATAGAGTTAATGCCAGCAAGCTTTTTCCCTCTGAGGCCGGGCAGAAAAAAAAAATCAGAGTTCATGGGTTAAGGGTGAAGGGGGAAATGTTTAAAGATAACATTATGGCGGCTAATATTCCCTTTAAGCAGAGAGTGGTGGGAGTGTGGAATGAGCTGCCAGATTAATTGGTGAGTGCGGGATCACTTTTAAGGCTTAAGAAAAACCTGGACAAGTATATGGATGAGAGGCGTTTGGAGGGATTTGGCCCAGGTGCATGTCAGTAGGATTAGGCAGAAAAAAGGTTCGGCAGAGCCAAGAAAAGCAAAAAGGCCTGTTTTTGTGCTGCAATGTTCTAAAGTTCTATGTGCCTGGATACTGCGGAAGAAAGCACGGTCCTCACTGAATACTTATCTTCAGCTTTCACCAATGTGAGAAAACATGATGACGGTGAGGACAATATGAGGGACGTTGATATTCTGGAGCATGTTGGGAGTAGGGGAGAGGAGTTGTTGGAGTTCTTAAAATTCATTAGGACGGATAAGTCCCAAGACCCTGACAAAATATTCCACAGTCTGCTCCAAGAGGAGAGGGAAGAGATTGCTGAGCCTCTGTAAAAGATCTTTATGTCCTCGTTGTCCACCGGAATACAGCCTGGGGAATATTCCGTCAGGCACCGGGGACTTACCCGTCCTAATCTATTTTAACAACTTCAACACCTCCTCTCCCTTAATATTAACATGCTCTAGAACATCAACCTCACTCATATTGTCCTCTCCGTCATTAAGTTCCCTCTCAGTGCTGAATACCGAAAAGAAGTATTCATTGGGGAGCTCGATCACTTCCAGAGCCTCCAGGCACATCTCCCCATTTTTATCTCTAATTGGTCCTATCTTCAATTCTATCACCCTTTTGTTCTTCACATAACTGAAGAATGCCTTGGGGAACTTCTTTGCCCTACTCGCCAAGGCCTTCTCATGCCCTCTTCTTGCTCTTCTCAGCCCCTTCTTAAGCTCCTTTCTTGCTATCCTATATTCCTCAACTGCCCCATCTGATCGTTGATTCCTAAACCTCATGTATGCTTGCTTCTTCCAGCTGACTATTTCTTCCACCTCACTTGTCACAAACGGTTCCTTCACCTTACCATTCTTTGTCTTCCTTAGCAGGACAAATTTATCTCTAACATCCTGCAAGAGATCCCTAAACATCGACCACAAGTCCACAGTACATTTCTCTGCAAAAACATCATCCCAGTTTACACCCGAAAGTTCGAGCCTTAAAGACTCATAAGTTGCCCTTCCCCAATTATAAATGTTCCTGTCCTCTCTCATTCTATCCTTTACCATGATAATGCTAAAGGCCAGGGAACAGTGATATCTGTCCCCCAGATGCTCAGCCACTGACAGATCTGTGACCTGACCCGTTCGTTACCTAATACTAGATCTAGTATGGCATTCCCACTAGTCGGCCTGTCAACATACTGTGACAAGAATCCAGGCTGGACACACTTAGTAAACTCTTCCCCATCTAAACACATTGAACTAATCAGTTGCCAATCAATATTAGGTAAGTTAGTCACCCATGATAACAACCCTCTTATTTTTGCACCTTCCCAATATCTGCCTCCCAATCTGATCCTCGGTATCTATGCTGCTACCAGGGGGTCTATAGAATGCCCCAGTAGAGTACCTGCTCTCTTCCTGTTCCTGACGTCTAACCAAACTGACTCAAAAGAGGATACTGCTACATTAACCACCCTTTCTGCAGCTGTAATAATATCCTTACCGGTAATAGATAGATAGATAGATAGATAGATAGATAGATAGATAGATAGATAGATAGATAGATAGATAGATAGATACTTTATTCATCTCCAAGGGGAAATTCAACATTTTCCCAGTTTCCCATACAATTATTGTAGCAAAACTAATTACATACAGTAGTTTACTCAGTATAAATATGATATGCATCTAAAATCACCCTCCCAAAAAGCATTAATAAATAGTTTTTAAAAAGTTCTGAAATAGTTTACTGAAGTGCATTGAGTGGTACCTTAAGCTCAGTCCTAACCCCGGCACTTTAACATGTCTTGGCCCTAGTGGTTGAATTGTAGAGCCGAATGGCGTTGGGGAGTAATGATCTCTTCATCCTGTCTGACGAGCATTGCATTGACAGCAACCTGCCGCTGAAGCTGCTTCTCTGTCTCTGGATGGTGCTGTGCAGAGGATGTTCACGGTTTTCCATGATTGACGTAGTCTACTCAGCGCCCTGCTCTCTGCCACCGATGTCATCCTGTCCAGTTCTGTGCCCACGACAGCGCCCGCCTTCCTTACCAGCTTATTAAGACTTGAGGCGTCCCTCTTCTTAATGCTGCCTCCCCAGCACGCCACCACAAAGAAGAGGGCGCTCTCCACAACTGACCGATAGAACATCTTCAGCATCTCGCTAAAAACATTGAATGACGCCAGCCTGCTGAGGAAATACAGTCGACTCTGTGTTTTCCTGCACAGGGCATCTGTGTTGGCAGTCCAGTCTAGCTTCTCGTCTAACTGCACTCCCAGATACTTGTATGTCTTAACCTGCTCCACACATTCTCCATTAATGATCACTGGCTCCATATGAGGCCTAGGTCTCCTACAGTCTACCACCATCTTCTTGGTCTTGGTGATATTGAGACGCAGGTAGTTTGAGTTGCACCATATCACAAAGTCCTGTATCAGTTTCCTACACTCTTCCTCCTGAACATTCCTGACACACCCCACTATGGCCGTGTTTTCAGCGAACTTCTCCACATGGCATGACTCCGAGTTTTATTGGAAGTCTGATGTGTGCAGGGTGAAGGGGACCGGAGAGAGCACGGTCCCCTGCGGCGCTCCTGTGCTCCTGAACACCGTGTCAGACCTATAGTCTCCCAACCGCACATACTGAGGTCTGTCTGTCAAGTAGTCCGTTATCCAAGCCACCATATGTGATCCTACTCCCATCTCCTTTAGTTTGTGCCTTAAGATCCTGGGCTGGATGGTGTTAAAACCACTAGAGAAGTCCAGGAATTTAATCCTCACAGCACCACTGACACTATCCAGGTGAGAGAGGGATTTGTGCAGCAGGTACGTGATAGCATCCTCCACTCTCTTCCCTTTTTCCGCTCTCTCTATCCCTTTTAAAGCACTGAAGTCCAGGAATATTAAGAATCCATTCCTGCCCTGGTGCCAGCCATTTCTCCGGAATGGCCACTACATCACAATACATCACCTTTGTTCCTGATGCTTCTTGCATTGAATTGCGCACACTTGAGCCCTTCCACCTTACGATCTTTACACCCTTTATTCTGTTACTCATTCCTCAGTTCCTTTCTATATTTTAATCTGTCTTTACGCCATACACTTATTTCACTGCTCTATTGCTCCGGGTCCAATCTCCCTTGCTAATTATTCTAAACCCTCCCGAACCATGACAGCAAACATACCTGCAAGCATATTGCTCCCCCTCGAGCACAGATTCAACCTATACAATATGCACACGTCCTGACTTCCCCTGAATAGATCCCAATGAGCCAAAAATCTAAATCCCTGCCCCCTGCACCAGAACCGCAGCCACGCATTCAACTGCCATCTCCTCCAATTCTTACCATCGCTATCACTTAGCACTGTCACCAATCCTGAGAACGCCACATTTGAGGTCCTGTCCTTCAGCCTTCTGCCTAGTTCCCGGATCTCACTCTTCTGCACCTCATCACTCTATGTCCTTGGTAGCAACATGTATCACGACTTCTGGTTGTTTTTCCTCTCGTGCCAGGATGTCATGCACCCGATCAGATTCATCCCGGACCCTGGAACCCGGAAGACAGCAAACTATGGGGGTTTCTTTCTCACGTCCACAAAATCTCCTGTCTGCTCCCCTGACTATAGAGTCTCCAATGACGACAGTTCTCCTCTTCTCCGTCCCATCCTTCTGCACCGCAGGGTCAGACTCAGTGACAGAGGCCGTTCCACCGTGGCTCACGCCTGGTTGGTCTTCCTCGCTAACAGGATCTTCAAATGTCTCTCGAGTCAAAGCCTTAAATCTCCACACCTTCACTGGCCCACTCACTCATTGGCCACTTTCCACAGAAAGAGAGGTAATGGTGCAGCTCTATAAAACTCATGTTAGGCCACACTTGGATTATTGTGTCCGGTTCTGGTCGCCTTAATGTAGGCAGGATGTGGAAGCATTGGAAAGGGTACAGAGGAGATTTACCCGGATGCCGCCTGATTTAGAGAGTCTGAATTATGATCAGAGATTTAGGGAGCTAGGGCTTTACTCTTTGGAGAGAAGGAGGATGAGAGGAGACATGATAGGGTTATACAAGTTATTAAGAAGAATATATAGAGTGGACTCTTCCCTAAGGACGCACTACTCAATACAACTGGACCTGGCTTTAAGGTAAAGAGTAAGAAGTTGACGGGGGTTATTAGAGGAAGTTTTTTTTTAAAAATGTTTTTATTCAGAGAGTGGTTCGTGCGTGGAATGCACTCCCTGAGTCAATAGCGGAGGCAGAATCATCACTGAAATTTAAGAGGCTGCTTGACAGGTATGTGGGGAGTTATATGGGAGGCAGGGTTTACGGGTCGGCATAACATTGTGGGCCGAAATGCCCGTACTGTGCTGTACAATTCCATGCTCTATCTTCTATAACACGGACACTCCTCTGACCGTGATAAAAACACGGCCTTGACCGTAACACAATCAAGACTCGTCCTGACACCGACACGCCATTCAACATAACATTAACAATGCTGTTACCGTATTACGGTCACGACCTACAAAGAGACATAGATACATTCCTAACCGCGACATTGAAACGACCATCGCCTTGACACGCACATGGCTGTCACACTGGCTGCATGGTACCCTTCAATAACTTCGACATGTCCCTGATGGCGTTACTGATAAACTCCTCAAGGCAGCACCGAAACACACCTCACAGTGACACCGATACGTTCTTCACCGTGACGCTGATGTTGCGTACACCGTGACATCTTCACGCTCCTCAATGTGATCCGCTCCGCACCGCATTGTGAAAAAGACTCAGACGTCACTGTAACACCCCTTACCGTGACAGTATCGCTCCTCAACATAACATCGATGCACCGCTCACTGAGGCAATTAGCCGCACCTCACCCTGACACAGGCAAACCCCTTACCGTAATACCGACAGTTAAATTCACAGTGACGCCGGCACATTCCTCACAGCAACTCGGACATGCCCCATACGATACTGACGCAGACCACAATAGAAACAAAAAAAAAGACTTTCACCGGGACATTGATATACCCCCTAGCGTGACACAGACACTCCCATCAAGGTGACGCCGACGCCTCTCCCTGTGCCATCAGTACATCCTTCACTGTGACGCCCTTCTCCGTGACACTGACGCAACACTCTCTGTGACCCGTTCGGTGGCGTGACGCTGAATCACGTGTTACTGTAAACGCTAAAAATCCTTCACCATCTCACTCAGTATCACAGATTCGTCAGTCTTACGAAACATGTCAGCGAAACTCTAATCTGTTCGATCTTAAACGAATGAACAACGATCTCCGTCACCAGTTCACTGAGATGGAAACGAAGTACAGATCTGTCAACGAAACCAAAGCTGAAATCTGTGAACTGTTAACCAGCAGAAGAGGTGAGACATCATCCCCCACTTTCACCCTCTCCTCATCACAGGGCAGGCATGGGGAGAGGAAGCGTCACTCTGTGCTTGACATCGGGAGTGTGTGAAGAGTTGGCAGGCAGGGTGATTCACTCTGTGGTTGACCCGGTGAGTGTGTGATGGGATTGCATGGAGGGAGTTTCCCTCTGTCACTGAATCCAGGAGAGTGTGATGGGACATTGTGAATTTTGATTCACTCTGTGTCTGACAACGGGATTGTGAGACGTAGCATTGCTACTTCACCCTGTGTCTCCCTCCGGCAGTGTGTGATGGGACAGTGTGGAGAGAGATTCACTCTGTGTCTGACCCAAGGAGTGAGTGACGGGACGGTGTGGAGGGAGATTCACTCTGTGTCTGACCCCGGGAGTGTGTGATGGGACGGTGTGGAGGGAGATTCACTATGTGCCTGAACCCGGGAGTGTGTGATGGGCTCGTCGAGCGGGAGAGCGATTGTGTTTGATTCCAGGAGTGTGTGATTGGACAGTGCAAATGGACGTATATTCTATCTGACAACGGATTGTGTGATTGGATATTGAGCAGGGAGTCTGACGCCGTGAGTGTGCCACAGGAGAGTGTGGGTGGAGCTTCTCTTTGTGTGAAAACACAAGTTGGTGTGATGGAACGGATCAGAGAGAGAGTCTCAC
>NW_026779537.1:0-93496 GCF_030144855.1 Hypanus sabinus | reverse complement strand
GTCTGTTGTCTCTCAGGTGCCCCGGTCAGAGATGTCTCAGATCGGGTCCATGGCGTTCTGAAGTGGAAGCGTCGGCAGCCAGATGTCTCCGTACCTCTCAGTACGAATGACATCGATTTAAAAGATAAAGAGGTACTGAGGTGAGATTTTAGGTTGCTGGATGAGTTTGGGTTGCTAGAGATAGTCTGGATAGTCAGTCAGAGGTTGGTTTTTGGCTTTTTGTTTTTTTTTCCAGGGCTGAAGGTTGCCAGAAGAGGACAAAGATTTAAAGTCCTGGGGAGTAGGTACAGGGAAGATGTCAGGGGTAACTTTTTTACTCAGTGATTGGACAGTGCGTGGAATGGGCTGCTGGCGACTGTGGTGGAGGAAGATTCGATGGGGTCTTTTAAGAGACTTTTGGATAGGGACATAGAATTTAGGAATAATAGAGGGCTATGTTTTAGCCTAGTAATTTCTCAGGTAGGAGCATGTTCGGCAGAACTTTGTGGGTCGAGGTCTCTGTATTGTGCTGTAGGTCTATGTTTCTATGTTTTATATATGTGTTTGTATGAAAGCGGTAAAACAGGACATCCACGGTAGTCATCTTTGGAGCCCTTCCCGTGCCACACGGCAGAGAGCAGAAGAAAATAATAATTTGGCAGATGAATGTGTGGCTGAGGTACTGCTGCAGGAGACAGGGTTTCAGATTTATAGGGCAGTGAGATCTCTTCTTGGGAGGATACAGCCGTAGAATAGAGGGATGGGGAGGAGAAGATTTTATTTTAGCCAGAACTTGGTGAAATTGTGGAATTCATTGTCATAATCAACAATGGAGGCCAGTTAATTGAGTATATTTAAGTCTGACTTTGATAGATTGTCGGACGTGAAGAAAAAAGGGGGAAGACATGAGACTGCGGCTGAGAGGGAAAATGAATTAGTCATGATGAAAAGGAGAAACAGACACGCTGGGTCAATTGGTTTAGTTATCCTTCTCTATCTTGTGGACTTATCTGCGGAATCTTCTAAACCCTGAGCTACTGGAGGTGGTGGTAATCGGAGCGGTCTATGGGGAAGAGTTTAAGTGGAGACAGCTGAATATTTAAATGGTGGGGAACTGATGCCAGTGGGGTCCCGGAATACACAAGGAACGTTGATCAGGTTTGATTATCCAGGGCAGAGTTCAGGGTTCGAGTGGTATCCTCTGCTGTGATCTACTGCAAGCTTTGGGAGAACCGTGCAGGGACTCAGTATCAGGCTGCTGGGAATCACAAGATGCCGGTCTCCTCCACGTCCCTCACTGCATTCGTGGGCAGGATGAGTAATGAATCTCCCAAAACCGCAAACCCTCCCTGCACATTGAATGATCACACCGCCGAACTTCCATCACTTCACTGGGGAAGAAATCACCACTGCAGAAATATCAGCCAACTCCATAACGGGCACCAGCATCTCTAGCACAGAAGGATTCTGCCAACCGCGATGATCAGAAAGGCGGCATCCATCATGAACGACTTCCTACTTTGGAAGCTGCAGTCAAGGAGGAGTAAACGGAGCCCGGAGACCCACATTCCAAGTTTCGGGCTTTATCTTCTGTGAGGACAATGAACCCATATACATTACCTCACTATTTATCATCTTTATAAGAAATAAATATTTAATTGAAATACTTATTTTATATTCTTTTTTTTAAAATATTTTTTTATTGCATTTTTAAATGATTACAAAGTATGAAAAAACAATGTATATAACCCATACCCCCTCCCCTTAACCCCTCCCCCCTAACTGCCCTATAGAAAAAAAAGAAAGAAAGAAAGAAAGAAAGAAAGAATGCCTGGTGGTTGGAAGATCTCCACATGCTCCATGGAATTCGTAATAATTTTAATATGTATATTTATTTCTTTCCCCTAATAACCAATTGTTTCATCTTCAAAGCATCTATATATTTAATCCTGTCTTTTGTAAATAAGGGCTCCAAATTTTCAAAAATGTTTCATATTTATCTCTTAAATTATAAGTAATTTTTTCTAATGGAATACAACCATAGATTTCTTTCTTCCAAGAATCTATACTTAAATGTGTATCCGATTTCCAAGTAACTGCAATAGCTTTTTTGGCTACTGCCAGTGCAATTTTTATAAATTCTTTCTGATACTTATTTAGTTTGAGTTTCGGTTTTATCCCTTCAATATCACCTAGTAAAAATAATATTGGATTATGAGGAAATTGTGTTCCTGTAATTTGTTCCAGTAAAAGTCTTAAATTTGTCCAAAAAGGTTGAATTTTGGTACTTTTTTACATTCGACTTGGTCTTGCTCTAAAATTCAACCTTTTTGGACACTTATTTTATATTCAGATCTAAATATGTAGTTTAATAACTTGCTGTTGTATAACAATAGACTGTCCAACATGAGCCGGTGATATTAAACCTGGTTCTGATTCTGATCTTCCCACCGTTATCCAAACTTCACTCCCTCCCTTGAAACTCTCTGACCGATCTCTACGAACCACACCAACATGCATAATCACCTTCATAATCACCATCACACCCCCTACCCAACATCAGCCGCACGCACGGCCCCCCACCACCAGCGATCACCACCACAGTCAGCTCCAAGGCCTCCTTCCACCGGAAACCACACGCCGTCTCTTCCCTGGGCCCCCACAGATCGGTCCTTTCAAACGCCTGTGACCCCAATCGGCACCATAGTCACCTCCAAGCTCCCACCTCTCCTGTTACTGAACAAGTTTCCGAGCTTTCACACTGACTTGACCCGTTCTCTCCGTGAACACTCATTTACCTCATTTATTTTAAGAAGAGTGGTGAAGAGGACTGCGGTGTTGAAAGGGGATTAAAACGCCAGAGCAGCAGAGTCGAGATTCCGTGGGTGCTTAGAAACACCCGAATGGTATGTTCCCTCCCAGGTGCAAGGGTCAAGTTTACTCAGGGAGGGTCTAGGGCATTGACGTGGAAATGTAGGCAGTCAGATATCTTGATACATGTCAACACCTATAATCAAAGTAAGGAGGTCAGAAGAGAGACTGGAGGATGCTAAGTGATAAAAAGGCAGAACAGGACATCAACGATTGTTACCTCTGGAAACCTCCCTGAACCGTACGGAGGATGAGAAGAGAATAATTTGGCATGTAAATACGTGGCTGAGGAACTTCTGCAGGGCTCAGGGATTCAGAGTACTGGTCAGTGGGACCACTTCTTGGGAGAACACAGCCTCAAATTTGAAGGAAGGAGACGAAAAGGAATTTATTCTGCCAGAGTATGATGAGACTGTGGAAGTTATTGCCAAAGTCAGCTGTGCAGACGAGGAGCTTTGCTCAGGTTTGAATTCACATCTTCACAGAGAATGGTGGGGCTGCTTGGAGGGTTCGAGTGACATCCTCTGCTGAGACCTACTGTGAGCTCGAGGAGACCAGGCCGGACCGGGATATCGGTGGACTGAGGGTCACAGTCTATGTCTTACGTCCGCGCCCCTCACTGTGCTAAAGGGCGGTGAAACTCCCAAAACAAAAACTCCGCCCTGAACCTTCAATGATCACCCGGCCGAACTTCCATCACTTCCAAGAAAATAATAAAAACAGCTGCAGACATCTCAGCCGAGTGCATCACGGGAAACAGCCTCTCTGGCATCGAACGCATCTTCGAAAATTGATGATTAGAAACGGGACATCTATCATTAAGTGTGTTCAATCCTGAACATACCCTCTTCTCATTGCCACCGTCAATGAGGAGTTGACAGAGTCTGAAGGACCACATCCCCAGATTCAGGGACAGTTTATTTCTCTCCAGCACCAGATTTCTAACTGGAGAATGAACCCCTCTGCACTACCTCACTATTTACCCTCTGTTTAAGAACTACATATTTACCTTAAAACACTTATTTTAGGAAAACATTTCAGGAATTATTTTACTGAACTGCTGCCGGAAAACAATAAATTCCAGACATAGGACTGCGATACTAAGGCTCGTTCGGATTCTGATCTCCGCACATTCAGCCACATGCCACTCTCCGCAATATCCACCTCCAACTCCCCTCCATTACCCATCGTCAACTCCACGCCACTCTCCCCCTGACCCTTAGCTGATCGGTCTCTCCGAACGCCATCACCGCCATTCCCACCTCCATCCATCCCACCGACAACCTCACGCCACCTCCTCCCTAGACGCTCATCAACCTTCTCTCAAAGGCCCCCCATGCCCCCCAATCACTCCATAGTCACCACTATCACCCCCTCATCACACAACCTTTACTAATCACATTTCCGAGCATTCACCCTTAATTTTGACCCAACCTTTTTCTCTTCCCGAGCAGTCATTTATTTCCGCCTCCCGCCCTTACTCTCAGCCTTCTTCTCCTTGTCCCGCAGTGAATGTTCGTCTCTCCACAATTAACATTAATGTCCCTGAGTCCCACGCACCCAACGGCCCCGTCCTCCATCCCTGGTGTTACTGTCTCCAAGTGAGACTGGTTCGGTGATTGACCCCGTGCTGATTTGCATCCGTGGGACTGGAAGAGAAGGAGTGTGAGAAAGCCTTCTGCCCCAGAATAGGGGAGACCCTGTCTGTCAACCGACTAATATTCTGCGAAACTCTGCCCACCTCAGCCATCGCTTCAGACCAGAATACTTCCACTGCAGGTGACATCATCATAGCAGGAATTTGTTTAGCCCATTGGCCCTTGAGAGAAATCCCGCTGGTGACATTCTCTGCGTTGGTGTGTCTATGCATTTCTCCACTCACACACTCCCACACCCCAAGCGGCGTCACCAGCAGCTGGCAGCTGCCTCAGAGTGACTAGGCGTTGGGAGGGAAGCGGGATGGGCTGTTTCAGGCCACTGAGTTGTCTGCTCTGGGAGCAGGCTACTCTATGCGCTCGGTAGAGCTTCACAGACCTTCCCAAATGTTCGCCGGTACCGAATACAGCGAGTTTCTGTCAGGAGACGGAGACCAGTTTAATGCAAACAGCGTCAGCTTTATTGAGTCATGCAGCTGGATGGAGTAACGGTTGTACTACGGCGGGGCAGCGATCAGCGGCATAGTGTTGAGTCAGTACCGATACCAGAGAAAGTGAACACCGGAAAACTTTAACCCTTTCCCATAATCAGAGCACAGGAGAATCAGTGTAGTTACATAGAGACAGAGGCAGATCACATCGAACACCCGCTGCCCGTTCTGCCCAGTGTGTGCACCGCTCCAGCGCCGACACGCGGGCGGTGAGACAGAAGTGACCTGTGGCCCCCATCTTCCCCAGTGCGTTCCCCGAAGAAACCCAAACATCCCTTAAAACCCCAAGCGTCAACTTGCGTGACTCGATGTTTTTAATGTCTTCCGGATCTCACTCTTGCACCACGAATGCAAAAGACCCCGGGGCAGGACACATCTGTCTGTTCCCGACATGGGCACAGTTTTCACAGGACTGCTTCCCTTATCAACGCGGTGCGATGTTCCTGGGTCAGTGGAGGACAATGGTGGCCGGAAGTCCTCGAAATGGTCTCCTAATCTCGGCACATTGCGGTTACTGTGAGAGTAGGTGATGATCCGTCACGTGTTGTTTACAGGGTGCCGAGGCCAGGCTGGGTGAACAGGCCAGTGCTGTGATTACTGAACAGCGGTATGGGAACACGTTGTTAGCGGAGAGCGTGCTGAAAGCGGTGATTGACACGAAGCAAGGCGGGCGATCCAGGTCTCCTCCTCACATGAGTGGGCAATCCATTTCGCCAGTGGCAACGAACCAGACCTCGTTACTGAAAGGTGAAACAGAGAAAGGTGAGGAGAACGCTCCTCAGTGCAACCGCTGTCACTTTATTGATGGGATTGTTTTGGTCAGCAGAGAAAGTCTCTCAGAAAGCGGCAGTGCTTGGCCGGGTGAATGTGGAGAGCCGGCGGCACAGATGCGCTGGACAATGCATTCCTCCAGTTAGAGAGCATGGAATCTGCGATCAGACAGGGTTACAATATCGCTAGGAAGGAGATTAAATACACATGTGTTTTCCACGTATATTGGGAACTGAAGGATTACGTGTGTCATGACAAGACAGATCAGGAATAACAGAGACAATATGGGCCTGGTATCGGAAAGGTAGGAAAGATCATTAATGAATACTTTCTCTCAGTATTCACGATTAAGAAAGACCTTGACAAATGTGTCAAACTAGAACAGGCTGGTAAGCCTGAACAGGTCGACGTTTAGTAGGATGAGTGAAGCAATAAAATGGACGATCTGAAAATTCAGCTGAAGATGGGCAAATATGACGTTATGGCTATCTCTGAAATTGGCTAAGGGATGGCTGCCATCGGGAGCTGAACGTCCAAGGATATACGGCATACCGGAAAGATAGGTTGGTACGCTGAGGGGCTGCTGTGGCTCTGTGTATAAGAAATAATATTAAATAATTGTAAAGCGCTGACATAGGATTGGCAGGTGCAGAGTCTCCACGGGTTGAGTTAAGAAATGTCAAGGGTAAAAGATTCCAATGGCAGTTATATAAAGGCCTCCAAACAGCAGCCGGGGTGTCGGTTCACAAATTACAGCAGGAGATGGAAGATCCGTGTCAGAAAGGCAATGTCATGGTAATCATTGGGAATATTAACATGGGGGCGTATTGAGAAAACCAGGTCAGTACTGGTGGACTCAAGAGAGAGAATTTGTAGAATGTTTAAGGGCTGATTTTCGTTAGAACGGCTTGCTATTGAGCCCACTAGCGGATCGGCTGTGCTGGTTTGGGTGTTGGACAATGATCGGAAGTGGTAAGAGAGCTCAAGGTTAAGGAACACTGAGGAAACAGAGATCACATTATTATCAAGTTCGTGTTGAAATTTGAGAGGGATAAATAAAATCCAACGTGTCGGTATGTCAGTGGAATAAAGGAAATTACAATGGCATGGGAGGGAAACTGGCCGAAGTTGACTGCAAAGGGACATTTGCAGGAAAGAAAAATAATGATATATTTTCAAAGGGGAGAAGGACACTACCGTGGCTGACAAGTGAAGTCCAAGCCGAAGGAAAAACAAAAGAGGGGGCATAAACTGAAGCCACAGCTAGTGGGAAGATAGAACATTGATAAGCTTGTAAATACTTGCGGAAGTATACAAAGAAGGTCATTTGGAACGAAAAAAGGAATTACAAGAGGATGCTGGTGACTAATATCAATGAAGATACTAAAAGCTGTTTTAAGTACATTATGGATAAAAGAGAGTCGAGGGTAGATATAGGATTAATAGAAAATGACGCGGGATAGATTACAATGAGAGATCCAGAGATGACAGAGGAACTGAAGGCGTGTTTTTTATTAGTGTTCTCAGACTGCAGTATACGGGACATTCAACGATGACAGGGAAGTGAAGAAACTGCAGTGAAAATTACGACTGAGAAGGTACTCAGGACGTTTAATGATCGGAGTGTGGATACATCTCCTGGAATGATGGATTGTACCCTCGATGTTCTGAAGGAAGAAGCTGGAGAGAATACGTAGGCGTTAAAGATGATCTTTCAAGAATCAATAGATTCTGGCATGGTAGCAGATGACTGGAAAATTTCAAATGTTACTCCATTATATAGTAAGTGTGGGAGGCAGCAAAAAGGAAACAACAGACCTGTTCGTCAGACATCTTGGGAAGTTGTTGGTATTGATTGTTAGAGGTTAGATTACGGAGTACCTGGAGCACATGACAAGATAGGGTAAAACCAGCACGGTTTCCTGAAAGGAAGATTCTGCCTGTCAAACCTAGCACAATTCTTTGTGTAAATTACAAGCAGGGTAGACAACGGAGATGCAGTAGACGTGCTTTACTTGGATTTTCAGAAGGACTTTGACAAGGTGCCGCACCTGAGTCTGCTTAGCAAGATAAGAGCCCATGGAACTATAGGTAATTTACCAGACTGGGTGAGGAATTGCTGGTCGGCAGAAAACAGAGTGTGGGTATAAAGGGTATCTATTCTGGCTGGCTGCCGGTTACCAGTGGAGTTCCAGAGGTGTCGCTGTTGGACCCGGTCATTTGGACGATGCATGTCAATGACTTGAACTGAGGTACGAATGGATTTGTGGCTGAATTTGCCGATGATGCAAAGATAAGTAGAAGAGCGGGTAGTGTTGAGGAAACAGAGAGCCTGCAGAGAGAACTACGCAGGTTGGGGGAATGGGCAAATAATTTTCAAATGAAATACAATGTTGGAAAGTTTATGGTCTTGCACTTCGATGGAAGAAATAAATGGGAAGATTATTATTTAGATCGGGAGAGAATTTAAAATGCAGAGATGCAAGGGAGCTGGGAATCTTTGTGCAGGATACCCTAAAGGTTGAACTCCAGGTTGAATCCGATGTTAAACAAGGAGAATGTTGTGTTGACATTCATTTATCATGGTACATTTATCACGGCCCATAAAGCTCTGCGAAGATGTCCTTACCTTAGAGCCAACTAGGCTTGCCCATAGTCTAGTTTTCGAAGCTCCATACATCTACCCAGGAATTTCTTAAAAGACCCTATCGTTTCCCTCTCCACCACCGCCGCCGGCAGCCTATTCCACTCATTCACCACTCTCTGCATGGAAACCTACCCCTGACATCTCCTCTGTAGCTACTTACAAGCATCTTAAACCTATGCCCTCTCGTACTACCCGTTTCAACCCTGCGAATAATTCTCTGACTATCTACATGATCAATTTCTCTGATTATCCTGTTCAGACCTAACTGGCCATCTATCATCTTCTTTCGCTGCAAGGAGAAAACGCCGAGTTCACTCAGTCGACCCTTATAAGACATACCCCCAATGAAGGGAATATCCTCGTAAATCTCCTTAGTGCCCTTTCTGTTGTTTCCACGTCCTGCCTGTAGTGAGGCGACTGGAACTGAGCACAGTCCTCCAAGTGAGGTCTGAACATGCTCCTATGTAGTTGCAACATTACCTCTCTGCTCTTAAACTCAGTGCTGCGGTTGATGACGGCCAATGCACTGTGCCTCTTCTTAATCACAGTCAACCTGCGTAGCAGCTTTGAGTGTCATATGGACTTGGACCCTAAGATCCCTCTAATCCTCCTTACTGACACGAGCCTTACCGTTAATGTTATATTCTGCCACTATATTTGATCTACCAAAATTAAATTATCTGCGAAACTTCACACTTATCTGCGTTGAACTCCATCTCCCAATTCTCAGCCCAGAATTGCATCCTATCAATATCCCGCTGTAAACTCTGAAAGCCCTGCACACTATCCACAACGCCCCAAACCTTTTGTATCATCAGCAAATTTACTAACCCATTCCTCCACTTCCCCATCCAGGTCATTTATACAAATCAGGAAGAGTAGGGGTCCCAGAACAGATCCCTAAAGCACATCACTGTTCACCGACCTCCATGCAGAATATGACCCCACTACAACTACACTTCGTCTTCTGTGGGTAAGCCGGTCCTGGATCCCATGCCTGCTTATTTTTTCAGTAAGCCTTGCATGGGGTATCTTATCAGATGTCTTGCTGAAATCCATATACACTACATCTACTGCTCCAATGTGTTTAGTCACATCCTCAAAAAATTCAATCAGACTCGCGAGACACTACCTGCCCTTGACAAAGCCATTCGGACTATTCCTAGTCATATTCATAAATATTCTCCAAATATTCATACATCCTGCCCCTCAGGATCTTCTCCATCAATCTACCAAACACTGAGGTAAGGCTCACTTGTCTATAATTTCCTGGGCTGTCTCTACTCCCTTTCTTGAATAAGGGAACAACATCCGCAAACCTCCAATCGTCCGGAACCTCTCCCGTCACCATTGATAATGCGAAGTTCATCCCAAGAGGTGCATCAATCTCTTCCTTCGCTTCTCACAGTAGCCTGGGGTTCAGAATTCTTCCGTATCTTTCCCTGAGAACATCTGTTTCCAAATTATGCTTCCATTTTCCTGTCTGATAGCCTCGTATTTCCCCTTAGATCAATTAGTCGTTTCCCTAACTTGACTGTTTCTGTTCTTCTACAATGCTATGGTAAAGGAGATAGAATTGTGAACACTATCTCCAAAATGCTCTCCCACCGAGATATCTGACAATTGACCAGATTCATATCCCAATATCAGATCACGTACAGCCTCTGCTCTTGTAGGCTTATCTGCATAATGTGTCACAAACCCTTCCGCAACACACCTAGCAGACTCCATCCCTTCTAAATCCCTCACTCTAGGGTGATGCAAACAATATTTGCGAAACTAAAATCTCTCACGACAACACCCCTGCTATAAGCACCTGACATATAATATAAGAGAAGGGATGTGATTTTGACGCTCTCTAAGGAACGCGTGAGAACTTACTTGGAGTATTGTCTGCAGTTCTGGACTCATTATTTTAGAAAGGATATACTGACATTGGAGAAGGTGCAGAGAAGATTCACAAGAACAAATTCAGCAATGAAAGTGTTACTGTATTAGGAACATCTGGCAGCTCTGGGCTGCATTCCCTGGAGTTCTGGAGAATGAGGTGGGAACTCACAGAAACATTTAGAACATTATAAGGCGCGAATAGATCAGATATGGCAAGTTTTTTTTTTACCATGGTAAGGGAATCTAGGAAAATAGGGCATAATTTCAGGATTGAAGGACCTCCTTTTGGAATTAACATGCCGTCAATTTACTTCAGTCAGAGGGTGGTAAATCTGTGCAATTTGTTGACACAAGCGGCTGTGGAGGCCAGGTCATTGGGTGTATTTAAGGCAGAGATAGATAGATTCTGGATTTGCCAGGACATAAAAGGGGATGGGGTAAAAGCAGGGGAGAGGGGATGACTGGAAGAATTGGATCAGCCTATGATTGAATGGCGTAGCAGGCTCGATGTGCCGAATCTCTCTTATATATTCTGGTCTCATGAGCTGAATCCATTCTAAAACTTGAGGACAGTTACTCCCTGGTGCCGGAGGAGATGTACTCCAGATTTCTACGGGAAGCACGTGAAGGATATTGCGCGCTTTTGGCGATGGACTTTGCGTTCCTACTACCCTCTTCAGTCGTACCGGGGGATAGTAAGCTGCAAATGTTTTCCGTTTTTTTCAAATAATCTAATAGGGAAAACGACGAGAATGATACAGCAGTAAAGTCCCTCACGAGAGTCTCATCCAGAAAGTTATGAGGCATGGGATAAGTGGAAACTTGGCTGCTTGGATTAAAAAAATGGCTTAAAGGATGAAAGCAGAAGGTAGTTGTGGAAGGAAAGTATTCTGCCTGGAGGTCGGTGACTGGTGGTGTGTCGGAGGGATCTGCCCTGGGACCCCTGCTATTTGTAATTTTTTTAAAATGACCTTGATGTAGAGGCGGAAGGATCGGTGAGTAAGTTTGCGGATGACACGACGATTGGAGGAGTTGTGGACGGAGCTGCGTGTTGTCGAATGTTAACAGAGGATATCTGCAAAATTGGGCAGAAAAATGTCTTATGGAGTTCAATCCGGATAACTGTGAGATGATGCATTTTGGAAGGACAAACCAGAAGACTGAGTACAGGATTAATGGTCAGTTACCTTAGAGACTGGATCTACAAAGGGACTTTGGGGTTCAAATCCATACATCCCTCAAGGTCGCTGCAGAGGTTGATAGGGTAGTTTAGAAGGCGTATGGGGTGCTAGGCTTCATTAACAAGGGGATTGTTCAAAAGTAGAAAGGTCATGTTGCAACTCTCAAATTTCTGTTCAGACCGCACTTAATTTGTTCAGTTCTTGTCACCTCATTATAGCAGGGATGTGGAAGCTATGGAGAGGGTGCAGAGGACATTTGCCAGGATTTTCCCTGATTTAGAGAACAAGTCATATGAAGCAAGGTTATCAGACTTGGGACTTTTCACTTTGGAACATAGAGAAATGACCGGGGACTTGATAGAGGTCTACAAGACATAGATAGGGTGGATAGTCAGTACCTGTTTTCCAGGGGACCAATAGCAAACACTAGAGAGCATAGGTACAAAATTAAGGGAGGGATGTATAGGGGAGACATCGGGGGTAAGTTTTCTACACAGAGGGTTGTGAGTGCCAGCATTGACTCGCCAGGGATGGTGGTAGAGTCTAAAACATTAGAGGTATTTAAAAGCCTTTTGGACAGGCACATGGAATAAAGAAAAATAAAGAGTTATAGGGAAGTGTGGGTTTTGTACCTTTTTAAGGAATATGTCGTTCGGCACAACATGAAGGGCTGAAGGGTCTGTACTGTGCTATAGTTTTCTATGGTTCTGCAGTAGATATGTAAGCATTTGAATTAATATAGTCTGAATAGAGATAGTCAGCATGGTCTTGCCAAGTGCAGGTCGTGTCTGAAGAACGTGATTAAATTCGTTCGGGTGCTGCGAACCAGGTTGCAGGTTTGTACGATGATGGTGTATACCCATATTTTATCAAGAGGTTTATTAAGATTCCTCATTGTTGGCCCATTCAGAAAGTCATGTGATAGGGAATCCAGAGAATCTTTTCTGTGTGGGTAGGGAACTGGCTTGCCCAAGACAGAGTGTGCTAGCCGTTGGAGATTATTCCACCTGGAGTTCAGTGAGATTCCGTGTTCCGTAGAGATCTGATCTGAGACTCCTGATCTTTCTGAATTTTATAAATGATTTTGATGAGGAAACGAATAGACATAGACAAAAGGCAAAATATGGATGCTAATGGATAATGTTGTGAGTTGTCGCAGGTTACAATTGGGCATTGATGGATGCAGAGCTGGGTTGAGAAATGGCAAGTCAAGTTGAGCATGGGGAAGAGAGAAGAATTGCACTTTGAAAGGTTGGATTAGAATGCAGAATGCATGGATTATGACAGGCTAATTGAAAATATTGAGGAGAAGAAGATCTTTTAGCCTTCAATTAATCTTTAATGTTTCCGCGCCATTTAATAAAGTAGTTAAGGATGTGTATGAATGGTTTGGGATTAATCGGCAGGGGAGCACGTTCAGTAGCCACGAGGTACTGTTGCAGCTCTATAAACCTCTGGTTAAACAACATTTTGAATTTTATACTACACCGTAGAGTGGAAACAATTGACAAGGGGAGGGAATTTTAAAGCGATTTAGGGCTATGTATCGGGGAAGCCAGCGGTGCGTTATTAACCATAGTGGTGAGTGTGTGAAACGGAATAGAAATGGTGGCGGTATAAACACACAAGTTAGGGTCATTTCAGAGACTCTCTTAGCACACGGATAACGGAGAAATGACGGCTCTGTAGGAGAGCAAGTTTAGAGTCGGAAAAACATCAAGGACCAAAGGGCCATCAAAAAGCTGTCCTGTTGAATGTTGAATGAATCACCCCTGGGCAACGTTTCAGGTGCTCAAGGTAGGGACAGGGGTCACTGACCACACCAGATTCGTCAACTCATTAAAGAGCGAAAGGAAACTGTTCAAAACCGTTCCTTCCCTTGAAGGAGCAGAGTGAGGAGAAATTTGTTTCTCTTTCCCGCCGCCGTAGCGCTCCCCACCCCAGCCCCCCCCACCGCCCAGACCGTGAGCCCAAGCCTGGTACTGTAAAGTCTCTGATTCATCAACTAGCGCAATCACGGACACAACATGCCACGTACCCTGCCGGCATCGAGCTGAAGTCATACGATACCCTGATGGAGATGGTGAAAAAATAAGAAAAAATAATTAATGGCCCGAAATCGTGAAGTTAACATTCCACAATCCACATCTCACTCACAGTCAACACTGATCCCTTCCTGATGTGCTCAGAGGCAGCACCGGGACACGTTGGAACTCCGGATTTAACATCAAGATCAACTCTTCAACCGAACTTCTTTCCTTAGTTTACTCCAAACCAGAGAACCTTGCTGCAGTTCACTGTGGGCGCTGGCCCAACTTAACGCCCTTCTCACATACGCACACGAGACAGCAGTTACACCGTTTCACTCTTCGGAGGAGCAACTTGAAGAGAGATGCTTCTGGAGTAGGTAGCGTGCGATCACACTGATTGGTTTGAACTACAGGGTCTCCAATAGCTGCTAGAACATTAATGAACAGCCAGGTAATGAACGCAACAACCTGTGAAAAATTAAAGTTTTGATCACATTGGAAATTTCAACTTCCCCGTTACAAAAATGTACATTCTCAATGCAAGGCGAGTAGATGGGGAGAATGTATTAACTGGATGCTTTATTAAATGAATATGTGCACCGTCCAACGAGAGGAGCTGCCGGGCTGAAAAAGCAAACATGAGTAAAGCTCCTTAAATTCTGATCAAAGGAGCAAATCAGGAGTATATCGAAGCCAGTAATGTACGGAAAAAAAAAAGAATGAGGAAAACCAAGAGGGGACATGAGAGGTCCCCGGCAAGCAGGATTAGGATGAGTTTAATTAAGCAACGTTCTATACAAATGTCAGGATCAAATGAATAAATATGGACAGTGTATGATTATTGAATTTTTGGCAGTGGCGCGAGGCTAGGTTTGCTTTAATGCGGAAAATGTGAGTGACGTATTCACTGAGTATTTTGTTTCCGTATTTATCTAGGTAAAAGACATGGAGGAGCAGCAGATCAGTGCTCAGTGTATAAATATGTTAGGTGTTTAGAACAAAATTAGGAGAAAGTCCTCGGGCCTCGGAATGAATTTTCAGGTGAATAAGTCCCCAGGTCATGATGGGAGTTCCATAGGTTTGTGAGGGAAGCAAGAGACAGGTTTGCACGATCCTTGGAAAAATATCCTCTCTAGCCACATGCCGGATGCCAGAGGACAGGCGAATGGCTAAAGTTTTACATCTTCATGAAAAGCGACAAAAGGGAAATCCTGGAAACTATTTACCAGTGAGTCCCAGGTTAGTTCCATTCCAGTGAAATATTAATTATTGAATGGCCTTATTGAACCTGGAGGTTTAATTAGTGAAACACAACAAGGATCTGGACTGGGACCCCTTCGGTTTGTGGTGTGAATAAATAACCGGGATGTTGATATCGACAGGTGTGTTAGTAGGTTTGCGGATGATATCCAGAATTGATGGAGTTGTGGATCGTGTAGAAGGACTTGCAGAACATACAGCGCAACATAGATCAGTTGCAGATATAGGCAGAAAAATGGTAGAAGCAGTTCAACCCAGATAAATGTGGGATGTTGCACCTTGGTAGGGAAAATGCAAGGAGAAAGTACACTCCAAGAGCAAAGACCCTTAACTGTGTTGAGTTCAGAGAGACCTTGGTATCCAAGTTTAGAGCTCGTCGGTAACAGGTACAAAGGTCGATAAAGCGATTAAGGATGTTTAATCAATGTTCGCTTTTATTAGTTGAGGAATTAGTATCGTTGCGAGTAGGTTATATCGCAAGTTTATAAACATCTGGTTCGGCTGCATCTAGAGTATTGCATACAGTTTTAGTCTTGCTACCATGGGAAGGATGTTGAGGCTTTGGGCAGGGTGCAGAAGAGGATTACCAGGATGCTGCCTGGTTCAGAGGCCATGTGCTAACTTGAGAGATACAACAACTTGTGTTGCTTTCTTTGGAGCGGAGGGGGCTGAGTAGAAATTATGAGAGGCATAGATGGAATTCACAGTATCTTTTTTCCCAGGGCAGAAATATCTAATATCAGAAGTTGTCGGCTGAGAGGGGTTAGGTTCGAGGGTGATGTGAGGGGTAACATTTTAACCCAGAGATTGCTGAATCCTTGGACTGTACGGTCTGGTGAGGTGGTAAAGGCAAATAAATCAGAGGTTATAAGTGACGCTTAGATATGAAGCTCCATGATTGTGAGTAACGTGGAAGATTATGGACATTGTGTAAGTTGGAGGGATTTGGTTTAGGAGAGGTTTTATTTACTCTTCAGTTCGGCACCATATTGTTGGCCGAGGGGCCTGTTGCAATACTGTACTCTTCTGTGTTCTATGTTCTATCTCTGCCACCCTTCCAGCAGCATGAAAGCACACCCGATGTTGCGACGCCTTTGGTTCATTTAACTCCTCCTTACAGACACAGCTTTCGCATTCCACTTACCCGCCGATGGAGACTTCCGCTTTCTTCGGTCGTTCAATTCCTATCGAAAGAGTAACCATACTAGACACTTACAATGTGAGGGAGGGAGGGCCAGAGAAAACAAACTAATAGTAGAGCAGAGAGAGGGACAAAGGCAGTCCAGACTGATAGTGGAACCCAGAGAAGGACAAAGGGAGACTAGATTGATGGTGGACCAGAGAGATAGACAAAGGCAGACTAGAATAATAGTGGAACAGAGAGAGTGACAATGGGAGTCCAGACAGATAGAGGAACAGAGAGAGGGACAAAGGGAGACCAGACTAATAGTGGAACAGAGAGAGGGACAAAGGGAGACCAGACTAATAGTGGAACAGATAGATGGACAAAGGGAGACCAGACTGATAGTGGAACAGAGAGAGACACAAAGGGAGACCAGACTAATATTGGAACACAGATCCATGAAGCTTCAACTTTTGTTATTACAATGGCATTGACGTCACGAAAGACCATTCAATTGCGGGGAAAATATATCACAGTATATTTGTTCTTTTTTTATCAACACAATTGGCCTTGATACACTTCGACGTTCCAGGCACAGCTAAAGTTCCCTTCCATATTTATATTAACGATGATACAAAATAAATTTTGTGACAGAGTTCCCACGATCTCTCGGATTCACTTCGGCGCTCTATTGTTCAACAGTAAAGCAGAATACTATTTATTGCAAAAGCTGATATCGACCCTCAAATGTGATGCAAGTGTGGCTTGGTTCCAGTGGTTTAGACGTAATGGAGGTCGGGAAACCCCTAAGTGAGGAAACATCATCTCATACAAAGCTGTCCTATGCTAATGTCCCAATCCGGGGTTTACATTTTACACAACTCAAAAAGTAAGTTGTGTACGACTACACAGGCGTTTAACATACTGAGCATGTCGTGGTGAATGCTGCGAATACAAATGCCTGGTTTTATGTATTTTTTTTCGAACAATCCGCAAACAACTAAAAGAAAAGCAAATTGGAAACCCGACCTGAGATTACTCACAGTCAAGAAGAGGTGTAGTTAACACGTTGCGATTCGGAATTTGCAAAGTGGCAGAATAAACCTTGTTAACGGTTTGTACCAGATGAAAATAAAACGATAAAAAATATAATTTACGATATTGTTCGAATAAGAGAATCGTTTCCAAACTGCAAACGCTCACAGTAAGTTCATTATGAGAATGCCAATATTTTACTATTTACTACCCTGAGTGCCTTACTCCGAAAGAACAAAAAGGGAGTAAAATGCGTTTTAAAAGTTACCGAGTAAACAAAGTAGACTGCCGAATTAATGACGTGCAAAAGAAACCGAGCTACGCTAGTAAAAAGCAAATAACTCTGATAACATGAGCTGTAAAATTTACGTCATTATTCGCAAATTACAAGAAGCCGAATAAAGGAAGATTTGTCGAAGATGAAGAATGAGAACCACAGCCTTCTGAATCTGCACAAGCTCTCCAGTCGGAAGACTGACCCTCACCTGTGAGACGTGTTACGTATCCGTGGCACGTGACAGTGCTGTACTTGTCACGTGACAAGTGTTGAAGCTGTACTGGACTTGAGGTAATGGTCTTGTGATGGTGGAGTGACGTCATTTTCCCGGCGGTAGAGGTCATGTGACAGTTTTTTTTTACAGGGTATAAAAGGAGGACCACTCCCTGTGAGGAGGGGCAATTCTTGTCTGGATTTTCCATGTTTCATGCCACTGCGTGATTTAATGTTATGACTCAGTTTAGTTGAAAGATGGAGTTTTATTTAATGCCTAAATTTAAAAGGTCATTGCCAGCAGTTTCTTTATAATACTGCTATTTGAGAATCAGTGGAGAGTGATGATCGGAGCTCGGGATTTAAAAGATCGAGGAAAGTCGATTTCGACGGTGAAACAGGTTCGTCCTTGTTTGATCCTCATTCGGGAGGAATTTTTTGACTGTGCTCATGTTAATCCCTGTGAAATAGCAGAAAGGATTGAGTACAGTTTTGTAAAGGAAAGGTTAGTGCCTTTAAGCCGTTTCATTTTCCATCTTCGTAAACTCTCCGTGCGAAAAGTATAGTTTGACTGGGAATTGCAACGACATGACGTGAAGGAGAATTTAAATCGTCTTTAAAAAGTCCCTCCCTTAAATGGACTGGAAGCATTTTGAACTTTTGCAATACTACATTGAAAAACTGTTTTTGCAACATCGCTTTAAGAGCTGTTTAAGCTTGATTATTTTACGAACTGTTTATGCTGCCGCACAGCAGCTGATATCCGGTTACGTTAGTGATTTGTTTACTTCTGTTTTTTTTTTCAGTGTTTACATAAACGTGTTATTTGTTATCAAAACCCCTGCCTCACTCATATATTTATTGTTGCTGAATCCGTAACAGACGTCATCGAGCGCTGTTACCGCGATTGAGAAAGATCACACACATAAACACAGCACGGAATACAATGCTGGAGACCGAGAGAATTCACAGACATATTTTCTACGCTGGTTGAGATGATTCATATCAATAAATAGATTCCCGATCTCCACTTGTTTCCCCATCCCCATCCTCATCGTACCCTGAACTCTGACCGGTTGCATGGTTCTAACGAGATTAAATCTGAGACTGAGTAATAGAATTCCATCTTCCGCCTGCGCAGTGCATACAATTACTTTGAGGTGTTTTTCAGAAAATCAGAAAAAATCAGAAAATCCTGGCTGTTTGTCCGGCTATATTCCCCTCTCACATCTCAGAATCTTCTGCTTTTTATCTGTTTCTGTACGTGTCTCTAGTCTGCGGTTGCCTGCATACCAGCTCTCTCTCACCCCCTCCCCTCTCTCTCTCTCTCTCTCTCTCTCTCTCTCTCTCTCTCTCTCTCTCTCTCTCTCTCTCTCTCTCTCTCTCTCTCTCAATTCTCTCTCTTTCTCTCTCTCTCACTCACTCTCCCCCCCCCCGTCTCACCACGTCCCATCTTCGTCTGTCCATATCTCGCCCAAAAACTCATTAGTACTGTACTATGAGCTCCATCTATTACAATAACACCTGATCGAAAGCTTTGAAGGTTTATTGACGCGTATTCCTAAGGAGTTGTTTCGAAATGTAATGTTTTCCTTGCAGTAATACTGACGCACATGTCCAACGTTCCAGAAATCGCGTTATTATTATTATTATTATTATTATTATTATTATTATTATTATTATTATTATTATTATTATTATTATTATTATTATTATTATTATTATTATTATTATTATTATTATTATTATTATTATTATTATTTTCCTCGGCTCAATCTGGTAAACACTGAGGTACGGCCGTTTGCAAGTACCCTGTATTCTCAGCTGCTAGATTCTTCTGAACTATTCTGGTGGTGTTATTATTGTTGTTTGCTGATGGTTAACGGAGAGAGGAGGAAAGAGTGATCAGCCTAATATTGGAAAGGAGAGAGGAAGAAAGAGTGACCGCACAGATAGTGGAGCGGAGAGATGGCCAAAGGGTGAGGAGAATAATGGTGGAAGGCAGAGAGGAACAGAGAGTCGCAGACTGATAATGGAACGGAGAGAGGGACAAAAAGTGTAAAAGTGTAACGGAGTGAAGTCCACAGAATGATAAGAGTGGTGAGAGGGCCAAAGAGTGACCGGACTAATAGTGAAACAGAGAATCACTTCGCAACAACTTTTGTCATGTGAACGTTTGTCCAGTTTCCTACCTACACTGTATGAAGTATACAGTCTTTCATGATTTTGCAATTTCAGGATGACCAGGCAAATGATTGTTTGAATTCCTGACTTATTAATTTTTTTAAATTGTTTTATTGGAAAACTCCGCGGAATTGCAATTGGGGTGGGCGTTATCTGCACAGCTGGCCATTTAACGTCAACAGATACTTCATTGCATTCTTCAGCTCTTTTCTGAATTTTCTCTGTGTCAGTGTATAAATACACATATTAGTACACATATTTAGAATTTGCAACACGCACCCAAGTTGTTGTAGTATATATACTGCGGAACTCAAATATCTGTCTTGATAGAAATAGTTTTCCAGTTGCCATTTCTGGGACTGAACTACATCTGGTATCGAAAATTAAATAAAAGTAGCTGATATAGCAAACAGCAAAATCATTGATTTTCTGCGATGTTCTATCTCGGTATCCTACTGTTTTTCAATGCTGCTCCGAAGTCTTCTGTGCACTCTATTTGCCGCAATGATATGTCTTACTGTTAACCCATTGAAGACTAGAATTAAGCCGATTGGTAGCAACGTTGTTAAAATGCTATCCAGCAATTCGATTCCTTTCCACGCGGGTAAAGTAGCGTATTCATTCGTAAAGGCGCAATGCCACGGTATGTTGTCAATAATGACCTAAGGTTTAACGGCAAAGTAAAACGGGGCACTTCTCCCGCAGCTCACTATAATCACGGTCAGCATAACCACCGTTGCTGTTCTCTCAGTGCAGTATCGTTTCCTGGGCTTTCGACAACATAGTGCGACGAAGCGATCGAAGGTAAAACTGGCCGTAAACCGAACAGAACCGTCCCTCGTCACAACGCCGAATACAAGTGTCAGAGCACATACAGGAGTGATGAGCAAGGATCTGTAATACATGTAGATTTTGTTGGTCTGTTCCAGTAAAGCTACAATTATATACACCATCAGATCCGCTGTTGCTATTCCAACCAGGTAACGGGTGATGCATTTGGCGAGTCCGCACTCTCCCCGAGATAAGATAACAATCGCAGTTAAAATAACTACAGGAATTTCGAGAAATAAATCACCAGGAAATTATCGGGAGTTGCAACTGTCTGAATGCCCACCATTCTTCCAATTCTACACAGTGTCTAGTTTTTTTTTTGGAAGTAAAAAAAAACAGAAATAACTGCCGGCTTAATCGACGCTCTCCAGCTGAAGGATGAAAATGGACTGGAGTCTTCACGACAGTTCCGAGTGATGCATGTACCGCTGAACGATTGATGGCTCCGTAAATGAAACTGTTTCAATTATTAGAAGTGAAAGATTTGAAGGGTTTATTTGTAGTGAGATTAACGAGGTTCAAAGCATAGGGTATAATTTAGTGATTATGGAGGAACTGCATGTCGATGTTCGACAGGGCGGTCATTTGAAAAGGCTGCCTATTTAGTAAAGCGACCTGTGTCGTATCAGAGAGCCGAGCAAAATCAGACGATGAAACTATGGCAATATCGGCAACGTATTTGACAAAAGAGGAAAATTGTCTTTTCGGAAACATATGGAAACGTTTGTGCTCAGATAAATATCGAACAGTTCAGCGGAACAAAAGCAAGACGACGATACCATACACATAGTGACCGGCTCCAGTATCTTACCAGGGACACCAATTGCTATAATTGCAGGATAGAAAATGCTCGCGATGTAGTAAGTCGCTGGATACCCCATATTCCATCAGCAGCAGCGTTCAGTTGTATGGAACATTCCAACCGCTCGTATAGACCGGTGATCGGATTTACAGAATTATATGCAATTCAGAGCAATACTTACGAGGCAATTAGTGCGGTTATGACATCAGTCACATAAGGTACAAGGAGCTACAAAACACGGATATTAAAGTGTGTTTCTCACTCCGAAACCATGCCATAAGTCCGTCTCCCCAAGGGATGTTGCAGGTAATTAACTTTACAACAAAAGATAATATGAACGTCAACTGTGTAATTTCCAAGTCACCTGCTGAAATGGGACATCGGCCGTTCGGTATGAAGCACAGAACATCCACTCGTGAATGACGCGACCACTTTACTCCATTACCGTGACGTAATGCCGTCTATTTAACTTTAAAGACATCAGCAAGAGCTGCCACAATTCTACCAGCATTTTTCAGCCATATTCAATTTGAACAAAAGTGGAAACTAACCTATGTGATCTATCAACTAGTTCCCAGCTTGCTCTATTAATTGCCAGGAAAACTGAATT
Organism: Hypanus sabinus; assembly: GCF_030144855.1. Lineage (NCBI taxonomy): Eukaryota > Metazoa > Chordata > Chondrichthyes > Myliobatiformes > Dasyatidae > Hypanus > Hypanus sabinus. The sequence goes on along the minus strand of NW_026779537.1, from coordinate 71,646 downwards.
AAATACCACAGAATACAATGCGTTATATGGACACGGAAATTGATCACTAAAAATCCAAAGAGCCGATTATGTTTTCATGAAACACTGACGTCACTACATTCTTTTGTCTCTTCAGTTGTGGTTTTGTTTCGTATGTTGTCTTCCAGTTTTCAATCAGACACACCAAAATAAAACACTGTTTTAGCGTAAGAGGCCAGGGAGAGGGTGATTGATTCTTTGACTGTGACAGGTCTGCTGTAGGGATTGGTGTTCGATCCGTTGTTACTTATCATCCATGTGGTAGGGTATTGCCCTAACACCAAGATTGTATACGTAATTGTTTTGTGTACATGTATGTACAGTCACTACAATGGGCAGTCAGATATGCAATCAGATTAATAAGCTTTGATAAATCTGATCTCCTGGTGAAAGAAACTTTCCCGGAGCGTCTTGGTCATGTCCCTCATGCTGTGGTACTGTTTGCCAGACGGAAGCACCTGAACCAGTTTATGGTTCACGTGGCTGGAGTCCCTGTTGACCTCGAGCCTCGAGCTGCTGTACATGTCCTGCTCAAAGAAAGGTTCACATCCACGAATGCGTTGGGATGTAAACTGTTGAGGTTTTGGGGACCCATGCCAAACCTCCTCAGCCGGCTATGGTGAAAGAGGCGCCGATGCCCTTTTTCACAACCCTGCAGGTGTGTAGAGTCCAGTTGAGAACCTCGAGGAGCCGAGGAACTTGACTCTACACAAACTATCAAATGCAGTCCTGGTGATGTCCTCAGTCCTCAGTCCTCAGTTCCTCTTCTAATCTACGATCAGCTCCGTTTTTTTTTTTCAACATTGAAAGAGATCTTGTTTTCTTAGGACGACTGTATCAGGGTGATGACTTCCCCTCTGTACGCTGTCTCATCCTTGCTGGAAATAAGGCCTATCAATGTCCACTCATCTGCAAATTTGATCAGCATATTGGGGCGGTACGTGCCAACACGATCGTCAGTGGATAAGGAGTAGAGGAGGGGGCTCGGGACATTAGAGCGCTTCGTGGCTCCTGTGTTGATGGGTAGAGGTGCAGCGGTGAGTGGACCCATCCTTACAAGATGCGGGCGCTCCGACAGGAAGTATCAGATCCTGCTAGACAAGGTGGCGTGCAGTCCGAGGTCTCAGAACTTCTTGTCGAGAACTGTAGACCAATAACAACATTCTGACATCTGTATCACTCCTAAGAAGTGCCGTTCTGTAGCTTTGTATATTCTTTTGATCATTTGCGTAGGCAGGCAACTTGTGGGATGTCCATTGTACGTGGTTGCTTGATGAAGACGTAGACCTTAACCAGGCTCTAAAAGCATTTGTTTATGATTGAGGTGAGTGCGACAGGACGCCCATCGTCCAGACATGGTACTTTGGTATTCGGATGTTTTGAAGCTGGAGGGCCCTACTCAGAGGGAGAGGGAAAGAATGAAAATGTCCGTGAATATTTGAGTTCTCGCCCTGAGTGCTCCACATTCATTCGATGACGAGATGCGTGGGATTCAGTGAGTGTCTGCGAAGCGACGGCGTTCCACAACGCGGTTCGACAGTCTTCGTTGGGTCTCACCAGTGTGAATGCGGCCGCTCCGGGAGAACCGGGTATAAGCGTCTGGCCTGGAAGGACAGATTTTGGCGAATCGTTGTTGGTCACGAAGGAGTTGCAGATGCAGGTGGGGAATTTGCAACGCTTGCAGGGATCAGATCAGCAGGGAGCGGTAGTGGTCAAATCAGTGATGCGGAAGAGATTACTGCCGAAAGCGGATAAAGCGCGGAGAGCGTGCTAAGGTATGCACATTGTCGTAAGACACTGCTAGAGACGGAGAAGTTATGAAGAATTATCTGCTCCCTTGATAGTAGACAGCGACATAAAAGAACCCTTTTCTCCCTAGTTCTGAATTGTGTGGATGGTATGAGAGCAAATTTTCTAGAAAGGTGACTTCCATCTCAGCAAATTCTCAACCGTTCCTCTGTGATCATTTCGTTCAGTCAAGCCAAGGCCAGGCAAATTTTGCATTTAAATCAAAACACAGGAGCCTGCAAAATTATGGTGATTATTATGTGAAGTAAATGAAAATGCAGGAACCCGCGCCACGCTTCAAACGTGTGACGGAGGTTTGTCAGGTCCTTCAATGGGAGATCGCCAAGGGATTCGGGATGGAAGGTCTATTTAAGTACCAGAAAGTGTTGTTCCGACAACTCCAAATAATTTCATAGTGTTGTATCTGCGTTGAACACCATGCTGCCATTGTCTGTGTGTATGTGTTGATCTCAATAGACAATCGGTGCAGACTCAAGGGGCCGAATGGTCTACTTCTGCACTTCTGAGATCATGGCTGATCATTCACTATCAATACCCAGTCCCTGCCTTGTTCCCATATCCCTTGATACCCCTATCCATCAGATATCTATCTAGCTCCTTCATGAAAGCATCCAGGGAATTGGCTTCCACGGTCTCCCGAGGCAGTGCATTCCACACCTCCATAACTCTCTGGGAGAAGTTTTTCCTCAACTCTGTTTTAAATAACTGACCTCTTATTCTCAATCCATGCCATCTGGTACTGGACTCTCCCAACATCTGGAACATATTTCCTGCCTCAATCCTATCAAATCCATTAATTATCTTAAACGTTTCAATCAGATCCCCTCTAAATCTCCTCAATTCCAGTGTGTACAAGCCCAATCTCTCCAATCTCTGTGCGTAAGACAGCCCTGCCATCCGAGGAATCAACCTAGTGAATCTACGCTGCACTTCCTCAATTGCCAGGAGACCAAAACTGTACACAATATTCCAGGTGTGGTCTCACCAGGGGCCTGTACAAATGCAAAATGACATTCTTGCTCTTGTACTCAATTCCCCTTGTAACAAAGGCCAACATTCCATTTGCCCTCTTCACTGCCTGTTGCACTTGCTCATTCACCTTCATTGACTGATGAACTAGGACTCCTAGGTCTCTTTGCATTTCTCCCTTACCTGACTCTACACCGTTCAGACAATTCTCTGCCCTCCTGTTCCTGCTTCCAAAGTGGATACCTTCACATTTATTCACATTGAATGACATCTGCCAAGTATCTGCCCACTCACCCAGCCTATCCAAGTCTCCCTCTATTCTCCTAACGTCCTCTTCGCATGTCACACTGCCACCCAGTTTAGTATCGTCAGCAAACTTGCTGATATAGTTTTCAATGTCCTCATCTAAATCGTTGACATAAATCGTAAAGAGCTGTGGTCACAATACAGAGCCCTGCGGTACCCCACTAGTCACCTCCAGCCAGTCCGAGAAACACCCATTCACTGCTACCCTTTGCTTTCTATCTGCCAACCAGTTTTCTATCCATGTTAAAACCCTGCCCCCAATGCCATGAGCTCTGATTTTACTCACCAATCTCCTATGTGGCACCTTATCGAATGCCTTCTGAAAATCTAGGTACACTACATTACACTGGCTTACCCTCGTCTAACATCCTTGTTACACCCTCAAAAAACTCCAACAGATTAGTCAAGCATGATTTGCCCTTGTTAAATCCATGGTGGCTCGGCCTAATGCTATTACTGCCATCAAGTTATACCACTATTTCGTTCTGGTCAAATAAATATTGTAACCAATTATGCAAAATATCAGCAACTACAACCAGCATTACATTGCTGATGCTCAGGCAAACGTGGTTCTCATACCTTCAGGTGCTAATGTGCAGCTGCTAATGTAACAGCTTCTCTGCGGCAGACCTGTTGGGTTATAACTAGAGGTAACGTGGTTCTGGAATGCCGGGGCTTCCAATGAAAGACATGTTGTTCTTCCTTGTCAGTCTGGAAGAGAGAATTCCAGGCTTTTTCGTCGGGGACCGATTGCGAGCGAGGACGCGATGGAGAGAGTCGGAAGACCACCGGATGGTGCAGACTGAGAAACGAGCGTCGAACGGTCGGCTACTTTTGGACGTCGACGGGACAATTGAATGAGTAGTGAGTTCGAACGTTGCGCAATAGACTGATTCAGGAGAATGGGCCCTTTTCTTTATTTTGTTTCTTTACCAACCTGATAGTAAAATTAAGCATTATAAAGCTCAATAGCTTAATCACATATTGTGTACAGTTTGATATTCAACTGCGCGGGTTTTTAACATGGGCGATATATCACGCAGCATCCACACAAACCTGATTTCATAGTTCGGCTGCCCAGAAGCCGTTTTCCCCTAGACGAACACGTGCCTTCTTCCACCTGACTAGAATTTCCACTTCACATGTCACCAAGGATTCCTTCACCCTACCATTCTTCATCTTCCTCACCGGGACAAATTTATCTCAGACATCCTGCAAGAGAGCATTAAACATCGATCAAATATCCATGGTATATTTCCCTGCAAAAACATCATCCCAATGCACACCCGCAAGTTCTAGCCTTATAGCCTCATAATTTGCGCTTCCTGAATTAAATATTTTCCTGTCCTTTCTGATTCTATCCTTTTCCATAATAATGCTAAAGGTCAGGGGGCGGTGAGCACTGTCTCCCAAATGCTCACCCACTGACAGATCTGTGACCTGACCCGGTTCGTTACCTAGTACTAGATCCAGTATAACATTCCGCCTAGTCGAGCTGTCAACATACTGTGACAGGAATCCATCCTGGACACACTTAAAAAACTCTGCCCCATCTAAACTCTTGGAACTAATCAAGTGCCAATCAATATCGGGGAAGTTAAAGTCACCGATGATAACAACGCTGTTCCTAATGTGACTGATGTAATAATCACACTAACTGTCTAAGAGGAATTATTCTAAATTGCATATAACTCTGTAAAATTTGGCAGCAGTCCATACTGCATATTTGGAAAGTTCCGTCAACTGAACGCTGCTGCTGACAGAATAGGAGATATCCAGCAATATACTACATCGTGGGCATTTTCTATCCTGCAGTTGTAGCGATTGTTTTCCGTGATAAGATAGTGCAACTGGTCACACTATGTGAGGCGCCATCGTCTTGCTTTTGTTCCGCTGCACATTTAGGACATTTACCCAGCACAAATTCTACCCTCGTCTGAAACGTGTCCCAGACTGGAGGATTCAATAATCTGATAGGCCTCTAAGGACTGTCCAAATACATTTTAAATGATGTGAGAGTGGAAACCTAAAACACACCATCGGGCAGCTGTTTCTATAAAATTTACCCACTTAATTGGTCTAAAGGGTCCCTCCACTTCCTATATTTTCTCACTCTTCACTATAAATCACTATCCATTAGTAAGTGATTCTCTGCACTGTTTGTTACTGGTATGTCGGCTGAGACACCAGTATTATTAGCTTGGTCAGTAATGGGCCTGGATTACGAGTGTCGTCACCAACACGGTCAGCAATGATATTGCCAGTGTGTGCGCAGCAATTGTTCTGGAAAAGCAGCAATTAAAATATTCTTCCTGACTGGAAACCGCAATAAAGTTCGGTTGTATAATATCAAGCTCTACCTATCTTGCACTGTAAATGAATAAATGACAACAATTCACGATTCCCTGAAATGCAAAGAGCAGAACAAGAAGGATATTTCTCCCACCTGTTTACATTCCTCACCATCTGGAGCTCGTGCAAATTCATCCGGTTGTATTTCAGGTCACTGCTCATCCTGCAGAGACCACTTTATTCTGTTCCTTGCAACATCTTGTTTCATCAGAGCAATATTTACAAATAATTTATTTTTTTATATAAAAAAATCTATCTCTAATTTATTGTACACAAACAGATAACTGAGGGCATCTCGTAATTCTGCAAGTGCCGAACTATAGCGGGTTAACTACATCTCACGCTGACTGTAATTAATCTGACTACTGATGTACAATATCTCTCTCTTGTTGTTCTACGCCATTTTCTTGAACTAGAAGAAATCTTTCATATTTATTCGCAGCATGCAGCACATTTTTTTTCAAAGATGAAGAATACCTAACGTATGTTTACACGTATACAGGGCATTTTAACAATTATATTCACATTTTTATTGCTAGCATGAGACATCAGAGGAGATCATGTCGGTTGTGTAAATGCGATGAAAGTTCGGCATTCTTATGTTCACCGGTGGTTCCCATTATCTGACCACACTGAACGCAGCTGCATCTATTTTCGTCATTCCGGTACTTTATTCACGAACCCACTAAATATAAGCCTGTAACAGGAATTGCAAATAAACAACACTGAATTTCTTTTAGATATACGAAAATAAAAATGTGCGGGTGCCGGAAATATAAAAAAGGCCCAATGTGATGATAGAAAAAATACTGATTATTTATCCTTATCTTTTGGGTCACACCTGAGATGGGTACGAAAGTAACAATAGAAGATGAAGTTTAGTGTCTTTATGTCCACTGATATTTCGGTCACTCGTTGGTTGATTGATCGTAGAACATGTAAGGTATTGAATCTGTTCACATAACGTAGCCATCCCATGCTGTGCAGGTACTATAAATGTCATAAATGATTATACATCACACAGCAATCTCCTGATGTGCAGGTACTATAAATGTCATTAATGATGACACATGTGAGGTATTGATTCTGTTCCCATCACATAGCTATCCCCTGCTGTGTATTATGCCCTAAATGACATTAAGGATTATACATTTGATGTATTGATTCTGCCGTTTGTAGTTTGTGCATTATCAACGTTTTATTTGCGGCAAGGGAGCGGTCATTGACACATAAACGTATTACCAATATTTTCTGATGCGCAGCAACAGTGTGAAATTTGATTGCAGGGCATCATCAATAACAGTTTCATTGTGCTGTAGAACTTATTTTTTTAATAAAGGGGTTCATTGATATGGTTTAATGGTCATAAATCTTGTTTAATTTTTCCGTCATGAGGTTGGACAAGCAATGAATTTACCTGTATACTTGAAGATGGTTCTGAATAATCTGTGACATTCTTTATGCGAGAGCTTGTGGGAACGAAAGAAATGTGATAATAACATTGCAGAATTGAGGGATCTCGACAAGCAGGTAAATTATCCATGTGGCCGGTGGCATGTCAGAGTAGGCACTGTTGACACCCAGATTCTCAGTGATGTGCCTGTAGACTTTTTGACAGTCCTGTTCATTGCAGTATTGGATCCATTGGAAGAAGGGAAATAATCTCAGTTGCTCCTCACAGCCCAGAAAGCGAATTAAATTACCTGTGTCGTAAATGTAATCCTCCTCATTCTATCTATCTCTCTGTTTATGCAACTATCTATCTCTTTATATGCGTCTATTGCCGATAAACTTAAAATCTCCTTCGTTGAAATAGCCGTGGTGACGATTACTATGGAATATGCAGAATTATAACTAGAAAACAGATGTTTACTTGACATGGTTCTGAAAATAATGAGAGCTAAAATCCGAGAAGAATATCAATGTATTTTGTGCTGGCTGATTTGGTTCGTTGACCTAATTGTAATTCTTTATTTTTTTTTAATTATTGTTCATCGGTGTTGAATGTCCGTCATTTCCGACGATGGTGTAACTTGTAAAGGACGAATATCCTAGTGGAAAAAAAAAAGCTGCACTGGGTCAGTTCCGCTCTCTCGGCGTCAAAAGTCTTGGTAAGATGGCAGGAAGGAACTTCATGATTGGAGACTTCCTCGGCTGCAGCGGATACCAATAACGCATTTTGTGCCTCGCGTTGTCCTTCGCTCTCCACAAAGCGTTGCTGCACCGTTTTTCTGGGTGTTCGATCTCGCAGTTGATCTCATCCGCCGAGTCCGAGAACTGGCTTCACATGCTGGGGTAGGCAAATCCCTAATTCACGGGGGTACATTTTTGCCGCCTACCCTTACCTCGTTTAGCCCGCCTGCGAAGTGCCGTAATACGGGGTTTGCCGCCGTCGGATGTAAACAGTTACTCGGAGCCACCGAGAAGAGCTGGGTGTCAGGGGACGACTTGGCTGTAGGTAGATTACGACAAGCCCGCCACCAGAGGCACAAAAAATATACTGTGTACAACATTTTAAAATGAAGAGTCTTGGAAATTTTATTTTGTCACGGAACATGAGCTGCTAATTAGAGAAAGATTGCTTTCATACCATGTACAACGTGTACAAAATAAGTATCCAATCTAATCTTTGGCAGAGCACAATGGCTGTCTGTTAACGACAGGGAGTTCGTAAGCAGGCAAAATGAAGTAAATATATACGTTTCCCTGAAGTTGGAAGACTTGCGTTTTACTGATCCGTTAGTTATTAAATGCTGGTTGTAGTCGATGATATTTATCATAATAAATGTTTAAAATATTTATTTAACCAGTACAAAGTCCACATTTTCTGAATGACATTGACAGAAATTTTATTCACCGGAGAGACAGCATTTAGAATTTTGTTGCAGAGTTGGCAGAACAACACTTTCGAGCACGTAAACATTACGTTGGTCTGTGTCCTTAGATACTCCCCATTGAATATCCAGAAAAAAACATCCTCACACGCTTGAAATTTGGTGCACTTCCTGCATTTCCATTCCTTCAGACAGTAATCATCATTACTTTTTAGGTTTCATTGTTTGTTTTTGCACAATATTGGTTGACTGACCGACATTATCACCCTGAAACGGTTGAGTATTTCTCGATATTGATGTCTCACCTTCTGGAGAATTTATCCTTAGCTTCTCCCGGCGTCATATACACATAGAAACATAGAAAACCTACAGCACAATACAGGCCTTTCGGTCCATAAAACTGTGTCGAAAATATCCTTATCTGAGAAATCACCTACAGCTACCCATACCCTTCTATTTTCGTAAGCTCCATGTACCTGTCCGGAGTCTCTTAAAAGAACCTATCGTATCAGCCTCCACTACCGTCGCCGGCAGCCCGTTCCATGCACTCACCACTCTCTCCGTAAAAAAAATAAGTACCCCTGATATCTCCTCTGAACCCACTTCCAAGCTCACTATATCTGTGCCCACTCGTGTTAGATATTTCAGCCCAAGGAAAAATCCTCTGATTTACCTCCATTCCAGGCAAGCCCCTTGTAAATCTCCAATGCACGCCCTCTCTAGTATCCAAGCAACCACTCTATAGTGTCTATTATATAGACCCTGGATGGGGAAAATCTGCGTGCTTTCAACCTGTTCATTTTCACCCTCTACCTTTCAAATTATCGCTGGACATTTTGAAGCTTAGTGATATTTCAAAACTGTAAGTAGGTGGCCAGAATAGCCTACGATATTCTATCTACGGCCTCACCAACAGCTTCACCAACAGTTGTACAGCTTCAAGATAACGTCCCAACTCGTGTACTCAGTATGTGTTTGTGAAGGTCACTGTGATCAGAGCTCATTACGGGCCGAACTGCCCGTGACACCGATTTCCAGATATTATCGATCTGTATCACCAGGTCTCTTTTTACACACTGCACACTAAATCCCACATATTCACTATATGCGTCGAAATCTGATTTATCTTACCTCACAACGCAGACTATCTCACACTTGTCTGTATTAAATGCCATCTGCCATTTTCCATCCCATTTCCTAGCCGGACAACATCTATCTACAAGTCTGGATAGAGTTCCTGGCTGGAACAGCACCTCAAACTTAGGAGTCGGCCGCAATTCCCCTGATTCAGGTTTGCACTTTGGCATCTGAATCATTCGCTTACATGCTAAAAATGAGTCTCACTCCAATCCCTGCACTAACCCTGTCATAGTCAAAGAATCAAGTATCCACTCTCCGCTAATCGAGAAAAGTACTCTCATTAATCGGACCAGAAGCCGCATCTAAATCCGTATGGGCGCGTAACTTGTTATTTTCAAAAGTCCTTGGAATGTTAATCTCTATCTCCTTTATATGCTCAGGAGAACATACATACGAAGTGTTGTATTGTGATTCATATCATTAACTATTGCTGTGACTTTCCTCATTCAAATGACTTGAAATTACTAAAATAAGTGAAGGAAAAAAATGTCCTATTTTACCTCTCAAAAGGTTGTACCCTACTTAACCTGCCGAGCTGATGACTCGCCATCAATGTCAAGCGAATTGGCTGCGCTGAATGTGACAAAATAAATCATTTGGAAGTAGATTATCCATGTGATTGTTCATGAAGATTGTCTATGTTAGAAACAACACTGATGAACAAATGTCCCATTTCAGCAGCTGACATCAGATGTCTTGGAAAGTACAATAGTAACGTCCATATTATCCTTTGTTTAAAAGTTAATATCCTGTAACATCCCTTCGGAATACGAAGTCATGGCACGGTGACATAGAGAGAAAAATACATTAATGTAAGTGTTTGTGTAGCTAGTTGTCTCTCGTGCGACAGATGTCATAACCACACTAATTGCCTCAGTGGAATTACTCTGAATTGCATATAACTCTGAAAATCTGATCACCGGTCCATATGAGCAGTTGGAACGTTCCGTGCACCTGAACGCTGCCTCTGACGGAATATGGGATATCCGGCGATTTACTACATCGCCGGCGTTTTTTTACCCTGCAATTGTTGCGATAGGTGTACCTGGTAAGGTACTGGAGCTGGTCACTGAATGTATGGTGCTACCGTCATCTTGCTTTCGATCGGTTACAGATTTTGTTCTTTTACTGAGCACAGAGACTACCATCGTCTGAAATGTGATTCCAAATTGTTTCTACGTGAGGATTTTCTGTTTTCTTTGTCAGTTGTGTCAGTGCTGATATTTCCATTATTCCATAGTTTCATATTGCTCGGCTTTCTGGTCGCATTTGCAGACTAGAACACTTTTCAACTGACCGGCCAGTCGAATATCAACACTCAGGTCTGTTCTTCCATAAACGTTACATTGTAACTTATCCATTAAATCTCAGGATTTGATTTGCAAAAAAAAAAAAAAAAAATCCTTCGGTTATTTCACCTCAAATAATGGAATGGTGTTGTATATCGAGAGATCAAACTTCAGCGGTTCGCGAGTCGGTGAAAAGTTCAGATTAGAATCGGAAAGTCGCCCACCCCCTGCTAATTCTGTCCGTTATTGTCCAGCCAGAGAGCACGTATTGATTCCGCACACATTGAATTTCTGCTTTTCACTTTGTTTACTTTTTTCTCTCTCCAAATTTCTTGTAGTTAATTTATCGGGGATTGTGATCCTACCACGGGGAATATGCGGACTCTCCAAATGCATCACCTGTTACCTGTTTGGAATGGCAACAGCGGATCTGACGGTGGTTATAGATTTCGCTTCAATAGAACACACGAACAACATCTACATTTACTCCAGATACCTGCTCATCACTCCTGCATGTACAGTGACATTTTTTTTTTATTGCTGTGAGGGACTGTTTTGTCTGGTTTACAGTCATTTTTATCGTCGATCGTTTCATCGCAATATGCTGTCAAAAGCTCCGGGAACGATACTGCACTGAGAGAACAGCGGCGGTGGTTATGGTGGCGGTGCTTGTAGTGAGCTACGGGAAAAATGCCTCTTCTTACTTTATAGTTGAACCCTATGTCATTATTGACAACGTGCCGTGGCGTTGCGCCTTCACACACGAATACACTACTTTACCCTTGTGGAAAGTAATCGAATTACTGGATGGCATTTTAACACCCGTGCTACCAATCTGCTTATTTCTTATTTTCAATGGGGTAACAGTGAGGCATATAATTGCGGCAAATAGAGTCCGCAGAGGGCTTCGGAAGAGCAGTGATAAACAGAAAGATACCGAGTTGGAAAACCGCAGAAAATCGATGATTTTATTATTTGCAATTTCAGCTAATTTCGTATTATATTGGATGCCGTATGCAGCTCATTCCCTACAATGGCAAACGGGAAATTACCATTACCAGGACAGATATTTGAGACACTAAGGCAATTTGGGTACATGTTGAAAACTCTCAATATGTGCACCAATACTTGTATCTGTACACTGACACAGAGGAAACTCAGACAAGAGCTGAAGGATGGAATGAAGTATGTGTTTACATTAAATGGCCTTCTGTGTAGATAACGCCCACTCCAATTGCAATTCAGCGGAGTTTTAGAATAAAACAGTTTTAACAATCAGTATAATGAGCAAATATGTCATTAAAACAAACAAATGGATAAATTCCAAACTACCGCAGAGATTTCACTATTTTCTGGAAAATGTTACCACAGCGAAGAAGCCGGGACCAATTGGCTCCGGGAGAGCCTCATCCACCAGGCCATTAAGCTGATTGACTCACGCTGATTTCAGTGTATTTTTCTATGTTCCTTTGACTGTTATGTTTATTCTAAATTATTATAAATTACTAGGATTGCACATTGCACATTCAGACGGAGACGTAACCTAAAAATACCTATTCCTCATGTATGGGAAGGATGTAAGAAATAAAGTCAATTCAATCACAAGGGGAGGAATAAAGTCCGGACATTTAGGGGTTCAGATGTTTCAAAATGTTCATAGTCGGGTAAAAGAGCGTAACGGGAAAGCCTTTTATCACAGGGAGAGTGTTATAGTATCACATCTGCGGAAAGGGAGGACACTGTGGTAGGATTGTGTGTTCATAAACTGTGAGTAGAACTCAGAGTTAGGAAGGGAGCAAACACCGGTTTGAGAGTAGATCTCCGATACTCTCGAAAATGAGCTCGGATCTTCATTGCTTTCGGGAAAGGACCTCAAATCGCTTCCTGATTTCTAATGAATATCCTTCGGAGCAAACGTATGTGCAATCTCGTCTGCATTCACTCCACTGCTATCTCATCTTTATTATTGTTTCTCTCAGTTGAAACAGGAAAACTTCGGATATCGGCATAGACAGGAACACTCATCTCTCAATTGCTATTAGTTTCTTGGCTTATCCCTCCTTTACTGATTTAATGACATTGGATTAGCTATTTATCCCTCGCCCTTTGGATGCATAATTATTTATAAGGAGGACACAAGGATCTCAGCCTAGCGTACAGTATCGTATGTTTTTTTTTCTAATAACATCGTGGGGTTATTGATGACCAGGATACGAGGAGGTTCATGAAGAACTCCAACGCTTCGATACTTCTAATGTTGCTATGCTCTCAGGTAACATACTTCCCCTGAGTGAACTAACAAACTATGTCTGACATGTGGGCAAATGTAGATCAGATGGATTCATTTAACAATTCGACCATTTCCTGTCGGTCGACTCATAGATTACCGTTCACACTAATGGCGCCTATTCCCTAGAGCCAGGCATTTAAATGAATATTTCATTGGCAAGATTGTCCAACTAATGTACAGTCATGATCCTTATATTCCGCAAGGAACAGACTATATCTGGTACCTATCTCCCTACTTTTCCTGATGATGTCTTTAATGAGCTCTTGTCTAAATTTGTCAGCACAGCCTGTGAAAGTTATACCGCCGGTATCTTCTTGAATACTTCACACTTGTCCGATTTCCTGTTCTAACAGAATATTTGCGAAGTTCTGCCTTTTGCCACTGACGTGAGGGTTCTCAAAATGTAGGCTTTCAACTTGAATGTCTGTTTTACCCTTCCTGTTAACAGCCTGGAAACGAGGTCAGCACAAATGCGTTCCGCACTGACAAATCAGCTACTTGAACAATCTCAAATACTCAGGAATCGCAGGCAATATTCGGGCAGGTCAATTCACAAAGTGTTAGACCCTATTATTTTTCGTATACCACCTGTTACTTCACCCCATAATTTCACCTTTATTCCCTGCTGATGATCGGGTGCCATGTTTTGTTATTCCATCTTTATGATCCGATAAGTTGTTCCCAGAGGAAGTCACTGGATATTCTGTCCTTAGTGATATAAGTACTTCTCATCATGATTTCCTGCCCAATCAATAATGCAACTCCCTGCTTTTCCTCATTAACAAGGCAATGACAACCCATAAAGCTTATTTGCAGGTCTTTCCATTGATCGACCATTCTTCTCCAATCATGTTCGTATAATTTGTATAGTTTTGCATCCTCCTGTTCTGAGTTTCTATACCTTTCCACTGTGGCTTCTTGCTTTAATGTAATGTGCGTTTGATACTCTGCACGGTTCCGCCGTGCCAGCCTGACCCTTTTCGCAATTCATAATCCGAACGTCTCATCATTGATCATTACCGGGAAAAAAATGCAAAATAATTTGGTCAAAGAGACACCATGATGGAAAGAAAATAAATAAAAGGACGTAATAGCCGAAGGTAATCTGCATAAAAGCGTCAGGTAAAATAGAATTCGTTAATATTGACTGCAAAACAGCTCTTTGTCAGGTCATGCAGTTCACCAAAAATAGTGCTCGTTAAATAATCGAGGATTTCAATGAAAGTGAAACGGCAATAATGTAAATGTTGTATTCATGTCAGACGAAAGCATGAGAGGAGATATACTGGTAACTTTCTACAGACACCACGGCTGTGTGATTACACGTGGTGGCTTAAAAAGAGAACAAATTTTCCAGTTTTGTCGGAGGAGCAGAGCTTAATTGTAGTTCTCCACTACAGTCACTATGAACTCTGGTGTCATCGTATTTCGGGTTTTCTTGTTGTTATAATTTTTTCAGCACCCCGCCCAGGTCTCGTCATCCCTCCGACTCTTTTTTATTGTTTGAAACCGAACACATCAGAAAAGTAAATGGCATTGTTTCTTTCTTTCATGGAAGACTTCCGAAAATATTCGAGCCGAACTATGGTTGAATGTGCAAAATCAGACAATAATTCATCACAACAATTAAAATGCAACAATATTACTGTAAAGGGGCAGTAGCAAAAGAAAACTGCAGTTAATGAATTAAAATACCGTCACACCAACAGGAAAGATGTACTGAAGTGATGTCGAGTTATAGTGAAGCTGTCTGAAGCAATATTATAATCATTCACATTGTAGGCGTTTTGTTTTCAAACCAGAAAGCGTTAAACAGACAGAACACGTTCAATAAATCTCCCAGCAACGAGCTCCTACAGTTGGGAAACTGGAACATTATATGAAGACAGAGAGAACTGAACATGAAGAGAAAGAGAATGTATGCAAGGATCGGCAGAGACGGCCCAATCATTCCAAATATTCGTTTAATGCGCACTTCAAAAATTGATCTACAGTACATATATTGAATATTGGACTTTAGGATAATATAATGTGCAAGATAAATAACATTTCACAAAAAGGAAATAGCCAAACAACTTAATCTATGACAAGTAGATTCTTTCAAAAACGGAACGCCAATATAGACCCGCTGGAAACTAATGTTGTACTCATTGAAAACAGCAAAGTTTTCTGGGAGTTGAATTTGTTTATATGCTCTCTGAATTTGATCTGTGTCATCGGTAAATAAAGGTATTTCTGCAGCTGCTAAAATTCTGAATCATAGGACCGCTAATCTGTGATTGACAAAGGCAAATAGACATTTCGAGATCTGTGTAGATGCATCTCATGAGAATGAAGTCCAGAGCGGTTGTCGCCCAACAGAGAAAGAAACTCGCCGAAAAAAGCAGAATGATGGATTGTCTCATGCTTTCAATCTCCGGAACCTGCTGGTTCCCGAAAATTCCCATCCCTTAAGCCTCAAGCGGACGCTACTCGCCGCCAAAATCTGTCTGTCTATCAAAGCATTGAGGGTCAGAATGAGGAAGAAAGGAATAACGTATTCAACAGACGGTCCAACTAATAAGACCCCTCTTATTATTTCGGAAAATAAAGGGCGAGTCTACCGAAACAGATCCAATTATCCCTAACGAAAAATATTGCCGTTTCCACGTATGTATTCCATGAAATAAAGTGTGACGTCTTTTAAATGGAATACTATGGATGCTACGCCAATCATCAAATCAGCAATTTTGGGGTGGCAGTATTGTGTTTTAAATTTTGTCGAGCAAATTGTCACGAAGTGATCGAAAGAGAAAATGACAGAAAAATTCTACCGCCACATGACCCAGGACATGGTCGACAAGACAGAACGGAGCGTTGCCCCTGTCAGTGTATGCTTCATCATTATGGTCAAACAGGACGTTGATAATCACTATCCTTAGATTGGTTACAGCCATCGCCACCAGCTTGTTACACATTTGGAGAGACCGCAGTTTCCTTGGCACAGAATGATAATTGCCAAAAGGTTAACTGTAGTGAAACAAACAAGCAACCAAAATAAAAACAATAAACAAGTAGTTAAAAGTCAAATCCCGTTTAATTATACAGTGTATAACATATTCCGTCTGCTTGACAAAAATACATGGTTCTTCAATAATGGACTTTATCACTGGGAGTAACAATACACCTGTGTTTTTGTGGTTTATTTGAAACACCTGACCACAGTGCAGAGCGATTTACAGACGCAATGATCACATTATTTCTTTACTTTCACGAAATGCAGCAACGATGTAGAGTCGAGTTCAATAATCATCGAGCACAGAAGCGAGTCGTCAGTATCTCTTTGCCGACCGACATTGCTATTGGAGCTGGTTCCGTTGGTCCGTGTTGATACACATCTCTCTAAAACTTTCTGATTACTTACTCTGCCCATTTCTCATTTAAGTATTGCTGGTGACATGTCCTTTGTCAGGCTGTTCCAGATACAGTTCGCACTCTGTGTTATAAAATGTCCTTCAAATTCCAACTATATCTCTGTCCTCTGAAATTACACCTTTACTTAACGATGCCACTGTCATACGGTGGGCGTTGAGAGAGGACCCACATGCAAGATACAGACACTAGGGACAGGACAAGGTGTGTCAAGAAAGTATAGGAAGTGGGGAAAAAACGACGCTGCACAAGACACATACCCTGGATGGGTATAGGATACAGAGCCTGGGACAGGACTAGCCTGGGAAAGCGGGACCTAGAATAGGAACTAGGAACTGGGGAATAGGAACTAGGAACCTGGACAAGAACTCTGAGCGAGAGACTGGACAGGCACCCGGAACCAGGGTCTTGACGCGGGCTCCGACTCCGGATGCAGGCGAGAACTGAACGTGGGAGCAGAGCGCGGGACTCCAAGGCTGGACGAGAACATAAAGCTCAGACTTGGTCTTGATCGAGGGAGAGCAGGAACGCAGAGCCCAGGTCGAGGGAGAACAGGCACGCAGAGCTTAGGTCGAGGGAGAACAAATCAGAAGTGGAGAGAGGCGTAGCTGGACACGGACACTAGCAACGTCCGAGACCAGGACTCAGGGCCTCGGCAACGACTTGGACTGGGACACGGACTGGAGTTTTCTCGGAGCCTTGCACACAGACTGGAACCTCCGCGCAGCCTTAGACACGGAATGGACTTGACCTGGAGCCTGACACTTGGACTGAACGGGCACGGAACGACAAACAACCACAGTTCATTCGAGTAGCGGAGAACGGACTGCAAACTGAGCTGGATACAAGACCAACCAAAACTACCCCAGTCCATTCAAGTCTCGGCTCGGAGAAGCAGCAACCGGACCAGCGAGGCTCAGCGACAGAATTCGTACCTTTGTGTCGGAGTGGCGCAAACGGCAGTCAACTCAGCAGGTCACGAAAACGACGGAATCCACACAGCAGCCCCGGATAGCGAATCCACTGAGAGTGCACAATGAGCAGGGACCGGAATCGGGCACAACTGCACTTGCTCAGGTGCCGGTCCCGCCGGGGAGTTCTGACAGAATTTACTGCCAAGGTACAGTCGGGGATATGGAAGGGAAGATGTATCCGCAGGGTAACAGCAAAAATGGCGTGACCTACCCCACAGAGGAGGTCACGGTATACCGACAAGATGAACCAGCCCCTATGCTCGAACCCATGGCCACTTATATTTCCAGATTAAGCCCAAATGAAACAAAAGACAGCCGGAAGACCTGTAGTCTGAATGTCGACGGACTGGACCGTGAACCGTAACGCGGACCTCAGAGACTGGACCTTGACACAACCACGGGGTTCGGCAGCGCATCGCATTCAGCAATTGCGCTCGAGTATATGCACGTGTTAGGTGATTATTTCTTTGTGATAATACTTAACTCCAATCATTCTGTCGTAGCATTTGTCGAGACTTGGCCATAGCTGCATTTTATTATTTGCATTCCGCCTTGCCTGAGAAATTGGACTGTCCATTGAATCGAATCTAATATGTAGCAGTGTTTGTTTTATTCACAGTTGTTCTTTTCAACCGCAGTGTAGGTTTCATTTTCCATTTGTGTTTTAGCCAACGGCCCTGTCTGGCCTAGTGCTGTTTTCTTTTTCCCTTTCGCATTATTCGCATTAAAGTCTGTGAAATATCGACCCGCTTCTGTGTTTCTCATTCCACACTTGGGTCATATCCGAACGACGGTGTCATAACCATTTATGAATTTCCATAGATGTTGCCTAACGTTTCGTGTTCATCCAGCATCTTGTTGGTGTTGCTTTGATTTCCGGCATCTGCAGAATTTCTCGCGTTTATGATATTTCTACTCCCTTGCGGTCACTTCCAGATGTGCCTGCAGTAAAGAATTTTAAATTTTCTTAGATGTATAAATAAATCCTCTCCAATCACTCTTCTTCTGTTCCCCACCCTGGCTTCTTAACTCTTCTCACATGCCGATCACCTCTTCTTTGACCGACTCCTTCTTCCCTTTCCCCTAAGAGCCATTATCCTCTTGTACCAGATCCCTTCATCTCTAGCACTTTAACTTTCCTACCCATTTGGCGTCTCCTGTCAGCTTCTCGATATCCTCCTTACCCCAACCCCAGCATTTCACATTATTTTTTTCGAACGTCTTCCCCCATGACTTCCATTCCTGAAATTGGTCCTGGTCTGAAATACAGGTATCCATTACCCTGGATACCGTTTGGCTTGCTGAGTGTTTCCAACATTTTGTGTGTGCTGGAGAGATATGATTGTTTGTTACAAACAGACCTGTGCAGTATTATGAGTACTTAAATAACTATTTCAACGGTGACAGAAGATTGGTTTGCAAATATACTCGAAATCATGAGGCAGCAGTTTGGTGACTGGGGAGTGGTCTCGGGAGGCCAGCGTGACTCGATAAATGCGTATAGATGTTGTGGGAAATCTACCTCTCACCACTGACCTGAGGAGTTTGAGGTCCGCATTCTATTTGACGAGATATTGCAAAAAAAAAAAAAAAGATTTGTCACCAATGCTTACAAACTCACAGAACTCGTGAAGATAGATGTTACATGGGAACAGAAACCAGAACACTAAGGCTGTATTAGATATTAAAACTAATCTTGCAGAACCACCTGCTACTGAGACCGTTGCCTCTCCGATCCATCCATTTTCGCGTTTAATGCCGCCATTAAAACTATTTTTACTCCAGAAGAAGTAACCAGGAGCCAGTGGCATTTGCATTTCAGATGATTACTCCGGCACAACAAGTTATACGACATCCGTACGTCACTAGCGACGTTTTGGATAGTTAAATATTTCACTCATATTGTGAGACTTATTCCAGTAACCATCTTAACCGGCAACGCTCCAATTCACCTGGATGACAGTATCAAGCATGCAACTGTCAGTCAAATTCGATAACCCGATTGAAGTTGCTATTTGAGGGTTATCATGTTAAAGATGAAAGTGTTACCTGTGCTGCCATGCTCATTGACAACTTATATTATCAGTGTGCACCTCATGAGTGTTAGGTGACAGCAACAACAAATGAAAGGACCATTCAATCCCATCTTAAATTCAGGAGAGGAAATAGAGTCTTGCGCTTGGAAAGTTCCTTTTAAAGGATATTTATTGACGGTTCATTATCATTTCATTACGGAGTGCGACTGTCAGGTGATAGTAGTACAATAAAAGAAATGATCATTCCTTCCCTTCAAGAGAGGAAAATCGAGTCTTATGACCGGAAATATCCTATTTGGGGATATTTATTGACGGGTTGTCATCAGTTCAGGACGGTTTACAGGATCTGTTATATACGCACAGGACGAGGAATGTGGAGAGATAGACAGTGTTGAGATCACCCTTTCTAAATCAATCTATTCACAAGCGGCAGAACTTGCTTTAATGGTTTTTGTTGTTCGGCATCTGGAGAGATATTCTTCAGTGCACTCAGATATTATGTACGTTCGTAAAACTTTCACTGAATATTTATCACCTTGGGAAACCGGATCTTACGTTTCAGTGCCCCTGTGGAACTATATATGTGAAGAGGCGAAGAGAAACATATATCGTGTTAAGAAGTGTGAAGGCGCGCACAAAACATCCCTGGAAGGAGCAGGATTGTGGCTGAGTTGGACAAACTCGGAGCCTGGTGTGCGGGGCGATGATGGCACGTGACAACGACTCCTTTGAGCTCATCTACGGTAACAGCGCAATGTATATTTTCCCTGTTCAGGGTGAATGGAGTTATATTGAAGACCCTGACATGTTGTTTTACTCCAACTTCCATCATTTCCAGTGCTGGGTCACGCTCTGGAGGGCTCACAGCAGGTCGCTTTGTCGAAATCCCAAGGAGACGGCCAAGAAGACAAACAGACAGACACAATTTATTGAATCTGAGGGAAATTGGGTTTCGTTACAGCCTCTGGGGTTCCGAGGCTTTGCGGCCCCGTGAATAAGGCAAATCGATGCCGGAACCGCCAACTGAAGAGTCACGGAAAAAAAAACGGAACATCGGAAACAGCGGATCAGCTGACGGGGGCTCTGTACTCTACGAATCACGGGCGCTCTTTCTTTCTCGTTAGTGGATGAGAACCTGTTCCGAGTCCAGAGTCGTGAAAAAAAACGACACGAAAGACTTCAGCTTCACTAATCAGTAAATTGTTTTGATATGTTTCTCATTGAGCTGCGACACCGCCCTGTCCCTCTATTGGGATATGTCGACTTGTTTTGGTGACCAATTAGTTTTTGCTGTACTGCGGATCATAGTCTTTGCTGTGGGCTTTCTGCTGTTTGTTGGTAGGAGGAGGGTATGGATATTTTTGCTGAAGTAAGTGGGAGGGTCGTGGCCTTGCTGCTTCTTGTGCTAACGAGCTGGGAGGGGGAGATCGGTGGTCTAACATTTTTACTGCCATTCATTCACTGTTTGTGCCTCTCTTCTGTTATCGTGCATGTTGCGAAGAACCAAAAAAATCACCGTGGAAATCTCCCATTGAACGGCCTGACAAACCATTCTCAGACGCTGGAAGTGTGGGGCGGATTCCGGCATTTTCATTTACACCGGATAGCAAACACCGTTATTTTCCATGTTTCGGTGTTTTAATTTTACTACAACATTTGACCGGCTTTTGCTTGACTGAACGAAATCGTCACACAGAAATAGTTTAGTATATATCCGTATCTATATGTCTCACTTACTGAAATGTTTTCTCTCCTATCATCCACCCGCGTCACCGCTGATATAAAAAAGACATGTTTCCTCATGTCGTTATCTACTACCCCACGAAACTACAATCCTCCATAACGTCTTCCGTCTCCAACGGCATCTGACGAGGATGCGTGTACACTATCAGACCCCCGCCGAACTCTCCGCTTTCTGCACGTATCGCTTTCCACGTCAATCCCCAGTCCCTTATCGCTTCCTACTGATCTCCTTCCTGGCACTTCTCCCTGTAATAGTAACAAGTGCCACACCTCCATCCGCACTCATCCTTAACGGAAATTGGGCCTTCCAGGTCAGACGGTTATATACAGTTCACCCGGAGCGGTAGACTCCATATTGCTGAGACCCGCAGCAGACCGGGGTACTGCGGTGTGGAATGACAGCACTTCTCAGTCTCCCAGTAAATCCGGTGCATTTGCATTTGCCAATGAACGTGTAGCAACAAGACGAGCACTCAAATAGTACGCGCTACAGCTGGCTGGTGCGCTCACAGGCATTTTTATTCCTGCCCTCTCCTACTGTGTAGTGCCCTCCGGCTTCAAAACATCCATCATTGTCTCTGTACCAAGAAAACTAAAGTAACATGTCTGAACGATTGGCGTCCTGTCGCCTTCACCTTAATCATAAACAAATGCTTTTAGAGGCTGGCTGAGTCCTACATCTTCAGTAGGTTAGCGCGCACACTGGACAACCCACAATTAACCAACTGATCAACAGCCTTTGCAAACCCGTAGCGCGGCACTCACCTGAGAAAAGGGATGCATACGACAAAATTCTGTTATTGGTTGGACTACATTTCACCGTACAACCTCGTGATCCCGCCCAGTCACGACAAGAACTTTGGAGACATCTGCTTGCACTCCGCCTTGCCCAGCTGTACCTTGGACTTCTTGTCAGATCGTCGGCAGCTGGAAAGGATAAGGTCACTCACCGCTGCCCATCTAACCTTCATCACAGGAGACACCTAGGGCTCGGTCCTGAGTCCCCTCCTCTTCTACCGATAGACCCACGACCGTGTTCCTACACATTGCTCCTGCCAGCTGATAAGATCTGCAGATGACACGCCATTGATAGGCCTTATTTCCAACAATGATGTGACAGCCAACAGAGGAGAAGTCAACACTTTGTCACAATGGTGCCAAGAAAACATCATCACCTTCAAAGCTGAGAGGAAAAAAAAAAGCAAAGAGCTGATCGTAGATTACCCGAGAAACAGATACATGCTCGCCCCTATTGGCATTAATGGGACTGTAGTTAAAAGGATGATTAGATTCAAGTTACTCATTTCACATATCATCGAGGATCTCACCTAGACTGTTTATACCGACTGCTTAGTGAAAAGAAAGGAGAACAGCGCCTCTTTCTCCTCACACGGCGGGAGAGGTTTGGCATGAGTTCCCCAATCCTCAGGGCTTTCTACAGCGGCACCATCGACAGCATGCTGACTGGCTGTGTCATTGCCTGCGGTGAACTGTACTACGCTCAGTCGCAGAGAGGTGCCGACAGCCCTGTGCATCTGTGGATGTAAACATTCCTCTCTGCAGGAAATGTACAGCAGCAGGTGCGTAAAAATGAGCCAGGAAGATCCTCAGGGACTTCAGCCACGCCAACAATAAACTATTTCAGACTCTTTGGTCCGGCGGTAGAGCGGCATGAAAGTCAGGACGAACAGGCACCGGAAAACTTCTTCCACAAGGCCATCAGAATTATCAATACACATTGAATATCTGACTGTACGTCATGTGCACAAAATAATTACGACTACATTATTAGTGTTTGGGCAATATCTTAACACATGGATGATAAGTTAAAACTGACCTAACACCAATCTCTGTAGCAGACCCATCACCATCCACTCTCTGGCTTCTAAATCTACCCCAATCGCTTTAATTTGATGTGTCTGAAAACGTCGGAAAACGACATGTGATTTTCACCTGAGGAAGCGAAAAAAAAACAAATGTGGTGACATATTTTCATGGGCACATAAGCAGCACTTTGGATTTTCAGCAGTAAGTTTCAGTGCGGATGTAATGTATTGCATTTTATGGTGTTAAATTCAGTTTGCGTGGCAATAGACCAGCAGGATGACAGCCTATTGTTGGCAAAACCTCATATGCAGACTAGAGGGCGTACAGGAGCGAGATATGTCAACGAGTGGAGTGGTGTCGCAGCCACAACCTGGCAGCCAACGTCAATGAGACGAAAGAGCTGAGTGTGGACTTCATGAAGGGTAAGAGGGAGGAAAACATACCAATCCTCAGAGAGAGATCAGAATAGAGAGAGGGAGATGTTTCAAGTTTCTGGGTGTTAAGATCTCTGAGGACCAAACCTGGTCAAAACATATCGATGCAATTGTAAAGCAGGCAAGACAGTGACTATACTTCATTTGGAGTTTGAAAAGATTTTGCATGTCAACAAATACACTGTAAAACGTCTATAGATGTACATCGGAGATCATTCTGATAGGCTGCATAACTGTCTGGCAATGGGGCCCGGGAGGGGTCTACTGTACAGGATTGAAAGAAGCTGCAGAGGGTTGTAAATTTATTCGGCTCCATCTTGGATAAGAGCGTACAAAGTACCCAAGACTTCTTCAATGAGCGGTGTCTCAGAAAGGCAGCGTCCATTATTAAGCACTTCAGGACATGCCCTTTTTCTCACTGTTTTTCATTCTCAGGTAGTAAGTGTATCAGAATCAGGTTTACTATCACCGACATGTGACGTACAATGTGTTAACTTAGCAGCATCAGTTTAGCAATACATAATCAAGCAGAGAGAGAGAGAGAGAGAGAGAGAGAGAGAGAGAGAGAGAGAGAGAGAGAGAGAGAGAGAGAGAGAGAGAGAGAGAGAATTAATATATAAATAAAACATAATAAATGAACAAGTAAACCAATTACGTATATTGAATAGATTTTAAAAAGAATGGGCAAAAACAGAAATATTCTATATTAAAAAAAGTGAGGCAGTGCTCAAAGCTTCACAGTATATTTAGGAATTGGATGCAGAGAGGCAGAAGCTGTTCCTGAATCGCTGAGTATGAGCCTGCCGGCTTCTGTATCTCCTACCTGATGGTAACAGTGAGAAAAGTACCTGACCTGGGTGCTGGGGGTCCTTAATATTGGACGTTACCTTTCTGAGAAACACAAACCTGAAGGCACACAGTCAGCGGTTCAGGAGTAAATTGTTGCCCTCTGCCTTACGATTCCTAAATGGATATTGATTCCGTGAACACTACCTCTCTTTTTAATATATATTATTGTTTTTGATTTTGAACGATTTTTCGTCTATTCAATATACCTATATTCTTATGTATTTGTTTATTTATTTTTGTTACTATAATTATATATTTTTCCTCTTCCTCTATATTATATATTACAGTGAACTGCTGTTACTAAGCTAACAAATTTCACGGCACACGTGATAATAAACTTGATTCTGATTCTGAAAGAACACTGATCAGAAAATATCCCATTTCAATAGCTGACGCCAGGTTTCTTGGAAATTAATTTGGCAATGTTCACATTACCTTTGATTTAACATAACATCCCTTGAGGAGGCAAATTACTGGCAGAGCTCCAGACTGAGAAAAAAAAACAATTTAATGCAAGCGTTTGTGCAGCTGGCTGTCCCTAATGTTACTGATGTGATAACAACGTTAATTGCCTATGTGGAATTGCTCGCACTTGCATATAAATCTGCAAACCGACCACCGGTCCATAGGGGCAGTTAGAACATTCTGAACAAATGAAAGCTGCTTCTGACTGAATATGGGATATCCAGCGATTTACTACATTGCGAGCATTTTCTATCCTACACTTGTAGCGGTTGGTATCCCTGGTAAGATACCGGAGCTGATCACTAAATCTCTGCTGCCGGCGTCTTGCGTTTGTTCCCCTGCACTGTTCCAAGTTTTCCTCAGCACAGATGCAACGCTTATTTGAAAAGTGTTTCAGCAATGGTGGATACCACCATCTGATTGATTTATTTTCATTTTCCATATGTAATTCTATGTGTTTTTGTTTTATTTTGTCCATTACGTTGATATTGTCATAGTTTCAGAGTGTAACCTGGCTTTGCTTTCTAAAGCCATACTGTTTTAAGGGTTTCTATGTTGGACCCTCTAACAATGCAAGCACACGGCAGCTTTGTCAAATGACCGACCAGTTTATTGCCGACATGCAGGTCTGTTCTCCCACAAGTCAGTAAACTATAACTTCTGCTCGATAATTTCACTACAGCTTCACCTTTCACCGTTTCACCTGTGATAATAGAAATGGTGCTGTTTACGCAGCGATCGACTGCTCACCGGTACGCGAGTTGTGGAAATCAGAAGGCTGGCTTTAAATTGTCGGAAGGTCACTAACCCATAGCCACTCCAGTCCGGTACTGTCCTACAACCGAATGCACCGACGGAGTCCGCACACTCTGGATTCCCCCCCCCCAAAAAAAATGACCTGTACTGCATCAGAAGAATGGTGGGCATTCAGGCAATTGCAGCTAACGATAATTCTTTGTTTGTTTGTTTGTTTGTTTGTTTTTTGCTCTCCAAATCTCTTCCAGTTAATTTAACAGCGATTGTGATTCTATCTCGAGGAAAGTGCGGACTCTCCAAATGCATCACCCGTTACCTGGTTGGAATGGCCACAGCGGATCTGACAGTGGTTATAGTTGCTGCGTTAGTGGAACAGACCAACTATATCTACATGTATACAAGATCGCTACTCATCACTCCCGTATGCGCTCTGACACTTGTATTTAGGATTATAACGATGGACTGTTCTGTTTGGTTTACGGTCAGTTTTACCTTTGATCGTTGCATCGCAATATGTTGTCGAAAGCTGCGGGAACGATACTGCACCGAGAGAACAGCTACGGTGATTATGGTGACGGTGGTTATAGTGAGCTGCGGGAGAAGTGTCCCGTTTTACTTTGCCATTGAACCCTACGTCATTATTGACAACATACCGTGGCGTTGTGCTTTCACACATGATTACGCTACTTTACTGGTGTGGAAAATATTCGATTTAGTGGATAGCGTTATAACACCGTTGCTACCAATCGGCTTAATGCTGGTGTTCAATGCATTAACAGTAAGACACATCGTTGCGGCAAACAGAGTCCGCAGAGGGCTTCGGAACAGCAGCGATAATCGGAAAGATACAGAGGTGGAAAACCGGAGAAAATCGATGATTTTATTGTTTGCAATTTCAGCTAATTTTATCTTATTTTGGATGCCCTATGTAGCTCGTTCCCTGAAATGGCAAGCACAAAACTATTTTTATCAGGACAGATATTTGAGTTCCCCGGTATATATACTACAACAATTTGGGTTCATGTTGCAAATTCTCAGCATGTGCACCAATACCTGTATCTATACACTGACACAGAGGAAGTTCAGAGAAGAGCTGAAGAAAGGATTGAAGTATTTCTTTACATTAAACGGCCATTTGTATAGATAACGCACACGTGCAATTGCAATTCAGCGGAGTTTTCGAATAAAACAGTTTAAAAATGAATAGCTTTGTCATAAATTCATACAATCATTTCGGTAGTCATCTTGAAATTGGAAAAAAATCACGGGAGTTTGCATTCTTCACGTAGTTAAGATAGAAAACTGAGCTGACATTCAATGGGCTGGCGTGATTGTTACGTATGTTGAATTAATCCAATCTATCGTAGAGATTTGACAGTCACAAGAGCAGGAATGGCTGCTGTATTGTTTGGTTTCAGATGTTTCAACATGGACAGAGTCAGGTAAAAGAGAATAAACCATGAAAAGATTGTCTATTTATGGTCCGTGAGTAGATCGCAGAATCAGAAAGGGAGAAATCAGCCGGTTCTGTTTGTGTAGACCGAACCTGACCTACTGAACTCCGTGTTTATTTTAGGTGGACGAGCTCCGCAACAACTCAGTTACAACTTGTCTCCACTGCGCTCCCTCCCACACCAGCTTCTCCGGGAACAACTTCAAAACTGCGGCCGACGGGGGCTGCATGGCAGTGATTGATGAAATTACAGGAAGCCACAAGAAGCAAAAGGCTTTTTCACAAATCCCTAGAAAGGCCAGTCAGCAAAACAGATACTTATCTCTCTCTTTAACGTTAATTAGATATATTTATCATTTTGGAATTTGTACTTGTGCTCATAGTCTAGTCTTTTTTGATTAATTGTATAATCTGACGTGGCGTCCTGACACTCCTTCTGGAATTCAAACCAACTCCTGTTGCTCGTTCCCTATATCCACACAACATAAGATCCTCACCGTAACTCCAATCAGTTCCAAGCTCCTGATACCTGTTCCCTATATGCACACAAAGTAACGATCCTCACAAAACTCCAAAAACTCAAATCCGCTCGAAGTTCCTGTCGCCTATCCCGCTACCCTTCCCCTTTATCTATACAACATGTGATCCTCACAAAAATCTAATTAGCTCGAAACTCCTGTTGTCAGTTCCCTATATCCACATAACGTGAATATCCTCACAGAACTCCAGAAGGAGTGTCAGGACGCCACGTCAGATTACACAATTAATCAAAAAAGACTAGACTATGAGCACAAGTACAAATTCCAAAATGATAAATATATCTAATTAACATTAAAGAGAGAGATAAGTATCTGTTTTGCTGACTGGCCTTTCTAGGGATGCAAAACAGAACTTGTCTTACCCGTCCCCTATGTCCACACAACATGACGGCCCTCACAAAGTTCTAATCAGCTCGAAAAGCTCGGCGATTAATTTATCACTTATGCTGTATTTTAACTAAATTTCACCTTTATGGAAATCAGAACACTAGGGTGTGGTCCATCCGTTTCAATTTGCTCATAGGGCAACCTTCATGCGAACCACAGAACAGGTGCAATTTTGTATGGCATGGATGTCATGCTGCATCATCCGACGCAAGGGCAGGATCATATTGAGACTCCGAAGGGTTAAAAACATAAATTTCATTAACAAAAGAGACAAAACGAAACAGCAGAACTTACAACGTCTTGGAAAACTCGGATTAACTAGGGCAAAGATCAGGCCCACCGATACCGAGTTGCGAGCACTGGCCTTTTAAATAAACTCTGCGACATTAGGGAATTCAAATCACCCACGCTTGATAAGCTTATCAGTTACCATTTTGCTAAGGGAGAAAATTAAAAGGACAATTACTTGAACATCAGCAAATTCTCGAGGAGAAGGATTTGGAGGTTCCCAACAGTAAATGCAGCTTAAAATAGTCTAGGTAAGAACAATCTGTAATTAATACAAAACCCGAAGCGCAAAGATGGATTGTAGCTATATTAGTGCAATGCGGAAAAGAAGCAAAAAAGCTAAAATAAAGACCCCGAGAACTAACTGTAAACAGTGGAATTCTGATATGTTAGGGACCCAAATATCCATCGAAGAGACCGAAACTCTTCCTCCTGACCCAGTCCCTCGAAATCTACCAAGTATTGATTTTGTCCCCATAACGTTCGTGAAGAATGCAGTCTAGCGACAGGTGTAGAGAGGCTACATAGAGTCTACAAAGCAAATATTTCAATGTAAATACATGAGCGACGGGATGAATTCTCACAGAACGGGGAAGTTGATATTTGTATGTTACAGTGTTAATTTTCCTGATAACATTTGTGGGACCGATAAAGTGAGGGGATAGTTTCCAACATTCTCCTTTTGAGTGAAAGAACTTTAGGTGAAAAGCAGACATACTGACCGATATTGAAATAAAGCTGCCTCCTTCTGTTGTCCTTGGCTTGACCCCTTCTGTCCATGAGCCATCTTTGCTTTCACCTGTGAACAATGTGTTCAACTGAGGGGATCCCAATCTGCGGATCAGTGCGATGAGGCGACTGAAATACATATTGACCTTCGAATTGGGTGATACCAAATGGTAAAAGTGATTTTTTTTTTCCGTTGAACTCCGACAAGCTAAGATGGTATCTCCGAGAGCACAGCTAACCATGTATGCCTATTAGTCTGAGGATGGAAACACGAGGATTGTCTAGACAGGTAGCCCCAATCAGCTTGCAAATGCTTCCCTAATTTGGAGGTGAATTGGGGACCTCTGCACGAAATAATAACAGTATGATAACAATTTATACGGAAAAAAATGTGCGTACGAATATCTGCTGTCTCTCAAGTTGATGGTCGCTTAGTTAGAAGAATGAACTGAAATTCCCAAGGACCGCAAGTAAAATAGCGGTAAACGTAATTGATGGCGGGCAGGCAGGTAAAACAATCCGGAGATAGTCGGGAATGGTACGTGAAAGAATGGGTAGAGGTTGAAGAAGTGCCTGAGAAAGGAACTAAGATCTTTGTACTGGACACAGATATCAGGGCCGTGGACGAGCAACAAAACATCCTAATAGATACCGGGCCAGCAACATTTCTCATGAACTCCAGAGTCCGCGAGATACCTGTTTGATCTGTTATCTCTGGTGCAATCCCAATTAAGAATCACAAATGTAGTCGCAGGTGGGACAGATAATCGACTAGTCCAAGCACCACGTGCATTCTCCTCTAGGGTTGTCAGTCTTGGGAATATAAAATCGATAATACGGGGTCAATAACCTTCTGCCCGGTGTAATTAGCCCCAACAATTGCAACATATCTGGGGGTCTCGATTGCATCAGGTTTCTGATTTTTAGTACCAAAACGATTTTGTATAATAAGATTAAATAGTTATTAAAATACAGAGTTCACTGGGCTTGCGGGGAATTCCTTTTTTCCTCGTCCTAAACACAAGCCAAGTTCTTATAGTCCGTTCAGAGGCTTAATGGGAGCCTAGTATCCTCAATCCAATCCCACCATTCCTCTTGTGCAAAATTGACCGCCAAGAGTTCTCTACTTCGATGTCGTCATTCACCTCAGCTGGTGACAGACTTCTTGATCGGCACAGAGATGCAGTTTGTGTTCCCCAGTGGATTTCGGAGATGAACCAACACCCACGGAAACATGGGGACCGACGAAAACATCCCTGTGTACTTTTGGTTAGTTTAGTCAGAGGGGTAGATTTTGAGCTAAACCTTATCTACATGTGTGTGAATCCCAAAAACTGCTGAATTTGTTTAAGAGAAATACGTGAATAGCAGACTCGCATTGCATAAGGTTCTACAAGGGGTTCTTAGCAGATTTCACTGAGGGATGGCAAATTCAAAAAGAATTTCGGGACGGGGAGTTCACTCTACTCTAATGTCACAAACAAATGACTCTTTAACAGGCATTGAAGAACCGGACTTTCAGGTTTAAAATCCTCCTCATAGGAGTTCGTAAAACTCAAACTGTTTTACAGTTACACAAACACAAACGTGTTAGGAATATCGAGCAGAACGCGAGTATTAAATGCCTGAAAGACAACAGGAGCACTGACCGGCTCAAAGGTCAACACCAGCATTCATAATGACCGGCTGTGGGTATTGAAGGTCGTCTTCTTTCATGAATTCGAATTAAATTGCAAGTGTTCCACATGTCCCGATTTGTGAATTTCAGCGAGTTCAGCATCTGCAGGAAATACTTTGTGAACATATTTGCCTTTTGCCACAATTCAAACGCTGTGTATTTACTGGTTGGAGGGGGTGGGCGTGATTACTAACTGCAATTAATATTTTATTGAACAACACTCCTGCCAATTAGGGGCAACCAAATATTATCTCTGCCCTCAGAGACGTAATGGGTGTTGTTTGATAGATGAGGAGTGGTTTTTGAGTTAGAAGTTTGTCCGCCACTCTTTGCACAGCTAGTCCAGATAATGCCTGTAACAGGGCAAGTTCTTTTCCCTGCTTTCCATTTCCCTCCCTCCTTGCACCTAAAGGTGTGTCCTTTCGTCAGATAGACCCAACGGCTCGGGGGCAAGGCTCTATTGAAGGTTACATTCCCTTCACTGATGAGCATGATCTCATGCGCCGTTTTTTTTTTTCAACCATCGCCGTCGTGGCGACAACAGCTCGCAGACATCCTGGCCTTTCCCTTGCCACTGTGGCCATGAGGTGGAATACTGAGCCACCGGTCTCATTAATCCCCAATTCTTCTGGATCAACACTGACCCTAACCTAATCGTAGCTCCAAAAATATACCGTACGTAACCTAAACTTACCCTAACCCTAACTAATCCTATCGGTAACCCAAACTAACCGTAACCCTTCCCAGCCCAATACAGTCCGGCGTCCTTAACCCCCACGTTGCTGAGTCCACACTGTACTGTCCAGTACCTGTTGTTAACTCACGTACAACCTGAAGAGTTAATCTGGCTGCCCAAGACTGGTGTTTGTATCAGCGCATCTTTCGGAGCCGCGAGTCGATCCATTTTCAGGAGCGTCTTGCAAACCGTGTTCCGAGGAGAGCATCACGGAGACGGTACTCTGGATCCAGTAGTTCGTCATCCCTAGGAAGCCGGTGTTCTCTTTTCTTAGTGGCAGGTCTCGGGGAACAGAAATCAACCACCGCGTCCCAGCAACTGTCTAAGAGAAGGCAGGCTAATATCACATTGACATCAGGCGCAAACGGGGAGACGGGCTGCATTATTTGATTTATGCCTCTTTAATCCTGCACAAACCCGCCTTCATCGGGCACCCCCCCCCCCCCCCAGGTTTCGAGATAAGCACTATTAGCATATTACACAGACACTAAGTGTGTCGAATAACTCCCTGTTATAATGCTCTCTCCATTATAGTTTTAAACCTCATTAATCGCTTCTGGACTCAATTGATACTCTGTGATAGACGGCGGTCGGGCATTTCGCTTAATGGGATTGATGGGCTTCTACCGCAGTTACAAATCCTACATGGTTCTTATGCTGCGCCCATAGTTCCGATCTTACTCGATGTATATCTTCAGGTTCTGTCAACTGTGATTCTGGTGGGGGATTTCATCTGTGGGAATCTACGATTTTTTTTACTGTTGCAAAATTTCCTGTAATGTGGCCCACACCATCACATCGGTTGTGTATCCATAATAAATCGACCCCGCTTGGTGCGGCTCGTCCGGATTTGTCTGTATTCCTCTCATCATCGATCATAAATCTATCATTTTGTAAGTGGGGTTTACGGCCAGAAACACGAGAGGTACTGTCTGTTCCTTTTCGTCCCTCTTGTTGTTCGTCTAACTTTACTTCGGCCGCCATGCCTTCGGGCCCAAAGAACACCCCCCGCTGTAAAAATCCAATACCCATTTTTCCCTTTCAGGGTCTCATATTTTCTATTGCCATTGAACAATTTTTAGAGCAGCAGTGTAGTGCCTTGCAGCTATTTTTTCATATTCTAATCGTCGTTTAGAAATCCTCCCTTTCGTATTGTGGTGCAGAAACGAATCGTAATGATAATTTACACATCTGCCTATTTCCCAGCTATACAGAGCCGCTCGCTCTGGACTTAACAAATTTAGCGGGGGCATCATGGTGTGAAGCTTGGACAGCGTATTTGCATCGAGTTTTAAGATTAAGCCTTCAATTGTGCAATGTATTCTTGCATGTAATTCACACAGAGTCTGCCGGCCCAACAGGTTTACGAGGGAATTTTCCGTTATAACGGAATTCTCATCAACTAAATATTTTCCCATTCTTATCTCAGCGTATTTTTCCCTCAGTGGGTTTAGATAATGGTTCTATCATAGGTACTGGGGCAATTCTTGCAGTTTTAATTGTTCCCTTCCCTTTGGGTATCTCCATGGAGGGGTTTACAGCTGATATGGACGCGCCAGAATCGATATTGTCTTGTATCCATTTATTGTCTACTTCTATACTTATTGCGAAATTATGTAGGGGGCTATTGAAAGGTGATCTTTGCCGTCTACATCGCCCATCGATCGTGGCCTCCCTATTCGACATTCCTTGGCTCCCTCATTGAGAAGAGAGCTGTCCAGGACTTTCCTGTCAGGCTCCTTCTCTTTGATTGAAGGGAAATGACCACTCCTTCGACCGATCTCCATTCCTACTTGTTTCTGCACATCCTGGCCTCTTTTCGTCTGCTATACTTCGTGGGCAGTGGGACACACAGACTGTCTCACGGTAACAATACTACTGGGGAAGAGGCTGACGGCACTTCAAGTATCTCTGATCATAATGACGATTCTGGGGTAAATCCTCTTTAAGGAACCCCAGAATCTGACACAAGCAGGGCTGGAACGAAGATTCTCAGACTGAACAAATATAATATCAATATAGGCACTCGGAATGTTCGCACTCTAAGAAGCACACGGAAATATCAACTTCTCGTCGATAAAATCGGAAGAATCGGCTACGTATCATTGGAATAACAGAGATCAGGTGGTCTGACAGAGGTCAGTATACAATAAAGAAGAGCTACACAATGTACTGCCCCGGTTCTGAGAAAGGAGGAAGAGCAGGTGTTGTGTTACCTTGAACCAAGAAATAGCTTTAGCTGAAATAGGCTCCAATCCTTTGAACGAACGACTAATGTCCTCCCGGATGCAATGCAAGCCTTTCCCAATCACAGTCATTGCAAGAGGTTTGACTGCCGACAGATCGCAATGGAAAACATTCAGTCGCCGGGGCTCTGGCAGAGTATGGCACATGATGATGATGTTACTACTGTCCTGCTGCTTCAGCATTGACCTCAAATGCAGGACGACCCCGTAATCCGGGCATCGGCTTTTACCTTAACTGAGCATCTGATTCTAATGTCAATAGATTGTAATTAGTCAAACTGCATCTGCCCTGGTTTCCACATTGATAAGCCAGTGAACAACAGTTTGGCAATTATATGAAACGAACACCAGCAGATATAACTTTTTAAAAAAATATTATTTCAGCACGGACGCCTTAGGGAAGAGATTTAACTACGCGGTAACGTAATTTGGTGGCACACCAAGATGCTCATTTCAACTTTGGCTTTTGCATAGACGCTGCATACTCCACAAGTATGGCATAAACATAAACACAGGATAAATGATAATCAGCATCTACTTCATTACATCTGGTGGTAGAAATAATCAAAAGGAGACAGCTTTCTCACCCTGAGAGCAGGACACGATTTAGACTGCAGAGTCGTGTAACCTGAGGAAAAGCTTTTCCAACCATATGTCAGAAGGAATCCGGAACGCATTGTGTCAGGTGATTAGTGGAACCAGAATCAGGATTAATATCAATGGCATATGTCATGAAATGTGGCGTTTTGTGGCCACAGTACATTGCAATACATAACAATAAAAACGCTAATAGAAGATAATATATTTTTTTAAAAAGCTGTTAAATTAGTGAAAAATAGGACGAAATGTAGTGAGAGAGTGTTTATGGGTGCAATATCCCATCAGGAACCAGATGGCTAAGGGAAAGGCACTATTCCTATATTATCATTGCAGATCCAGACACATCACTGAGCAGACTGATAGGGCCCCAACCGATCAAATCCAACATCCCTGACCACAGTGATAACTTCACTGTCCACACTGAAAACTCAGCTGCTTTCCCAGTCGCACTATGTTCTACACGAGTAATTTCGCTGCTGTTCCAACAGCATCACTAACAATGCGAAGCTCTGTCTTTAAACACATCACACAACACCTCTATACAACCAAAGCTGACGTCCAGTTCTCATTGATCCCATTGTTAAAGGTCACGAAGGGCAAGTGTGACAACATTTATAATATATTGAATTGTCATTTGTGTTAACCTGCCATCAAATATAACCGTTGACTGTTCAGTAACATATAAACTGCACAGTCAATACTTCAGCGTTGTTATCACTGATGGGATTTCTAGCACATAAACATTATGATCATATGATGCTCCTATTCACAAAATATCACTGAACACTCAAGCTGATCGGGAAAACGTTCGTTATGTTTTTTTTTGTTACCGTTCCTTGTTTACTTGGCCCGTGGTTACACTACGAGCAGAGCGGTGAAAGGGAGGGGTTTTCTTTTTTTTGCACAGAGTTAAACATACATAAAGCTTAATATATTTACTGCAGTTCCACCGAAGACATTTGTAACTTCGACGTTCATTTAAATCTGTTCTCTGTTCAGTTGATGAGCAGGTACAGAACCTGAAGTTACACAATCAAGCGTCGCTTGTATTCAGTGGCTAGCCGGAATGGTGCCGACAGGAGAATGTAATAATATCTTCATTTCGACGCTGACTGTGCAATGGTTTATAGAACATTACACAACTGTGTTTTTCTGATGTTTTGTGTGACGAAGAAAATGTTTTAATGTAACGTACATACATTTAAGTAAACGGTTAACAGCTTTAAGCACCATTCCTTCAAAAATGATTGCGATGAACAATGCCAATCAAAGTGCTCCCTTTGCTCTTTCGGCATCTCTCAAGTTTGTATGGTTGCGGCGTGGCCTCCTTTATGGGGTACGGGTAGCGGTATGTGCTGTAAGAAAAATCGTCATGTGCTGTAAAAAAAAATCCACCCCGCTTTCGTTTCTGATTCAACAATATCTGCAATTCGCAAAGAAGCAAGGCACTGTACGCATGTTGAAGATTATTGCTGTATCTAGATGACATTTGAAATACAAATCAGCCATTTGTTAAACCACAGAAAGACTGTGGAAAGAATCCTCATCGATCAGTCAGTGATCTAAACCACATTGTGCTGGAAAGAACACAGTTGCCCACGGCTAATTCCATCATGCTTGTCTCTGTATCTGTCTCTCTCACTCTCACTCTCTGCCTCTTTCCCTCATCTCCATGTGTGTTCTTGTCTACTTGGTACTCTTGTGAAACATGAGAACACGTTTTCACAGAAGGCTAATTGTCTTGTTCTCTCTCATAAACCTTCAACGTTCCAAACTAATGCCGCTCTCTTTCAGAACCGCCGACTTTTGTCTCCCATTTCACACACACTAAAGTGGAATCATATGTGATTTTTGACAAATTTACCTCTTTCCTTCACTGCTTTTTAAAACAATATAATTTCTTTTATTGTTTGAGTAGGCCTTTAAATTTAGTAAAATTCACCGAAATGTTATGGATTTTTTTTTGAATTTCCATTACATAAGTAATAGCAACAGCACTGATCTACACACCCCTTCCACAGCTTGTGGGTCAACCAAGGGTTAACTCGATCCGGCGTTTCAATGAAAATAATTAGCGTAGCCTCAAAGTAGGATGCTGACGTCACCAAATTACTTCACTCTCTTGTTAAGAGTTCCTGTTACTTAGTTACCGCAGTTTCAGCGAGAGCATCCTCTCCTCCCACGGACACCGATCGAAGGCACAAAGAGGGAGAGTAAGGACAGACTGGCTCGTTCTGTCATGGATCAGAGTCCGGGAAGGACAGGTTGGAATATAATAGGGAAGGAGAAATATATCTTCTGGATGATTCCATATATATTTTCAGATGATGATTGGATAACGGTACATTTTCGAGTCACACATGCTTTAGTCGCCATTCAAGTGATTTTCCACCCTGTCCTCGCCATCATTGCTCTTCCTGGTGAGTCTCTTTACAACGATAACTTATGAAACAAGATGGAAATGCACATTTTCCCTCTTACGTATAGCTCGTATAGCAATAATTAACGCTGCTCTGCACATACCAGTTTATCATTAAGGAATTCTTTGCCCGATGCACTTTGGTAATTTACGGTCCAGTGACCTCCGACTTGGAAAATATGTACTGGCAGCTGTGATGATGCAGATCAAGTTTACGAGAATGATCCAGAAAATCAAAAATCGAATGTATGAGTCGTGTTTGATAGTCCTGTCCCTGTATTCGTAGGAGTTTAGCGGGGAGGGGTGGGTGGGTGTGCTGGGATGCTTACCTGTAATTGAAAGGCTCAGATAGTGCTGTCGTGCAGAGGATGTATCCAATAGTGGAAGAGTCTAGGGCCCGAGAGCACAGACTCAGGATAGATGAATTGCTCCTTAAACAGTGCTACGGAGAAATGTCTACTTCCAGAGGCAGTACGTCGGTGGAACAGATTGTCATTGACTTTTGCTGACGCTAACAAAGTTTACAGATTGTAGGAAAGACTATGGTGTCGGGAGCGAAATATATCAGCCATGATTCAATTCGTCCTGTGCTGGGGTCAGACTGTCTCGGTAAATGCTCCAAATAACATGGTCAAATTTCTGACGAGTAACCTTGATCACAATCGTTGTACACAGCGACCGGTCAGTGATCACGACGTATTCTGTTGGTGACAAATCAACTTCATTGATTCTCAGAAAAAAAAGGGCTGCTGTTCCAACTGCATGACAGCTCCCCTCGGTAACGATCAGGGACGGGAACCCGCGCTTCAGCAAAACCCGGTGGGAGTCAAGGGCACTTATTTCACTGCAGCTGAGGATCCGCAGATTTGGAGGATGATGCATTTTTCAACGTTTTTCCTCTCAGCACGTACGGAACTGCCTGATGACCAGCCATCGCTTTCTGTTGCGTTGCTGATACCCGACTACACAGATTGCACGGGGTTTACACTACTTTGCAAAACGGTTTAATTCTATTGGTGGTAATCTCTACGATTATATTATTTCGTAATTTGTATCAATGGCACACATTATATGTTTGCTTTAAGAGAAACCTTCCTGGTATGTTAACCCTGATTTTTTTTATTTTGATCGCAGTGAACACGGTGACCGTATTCATCCTGTCTCGGGGACAGTGCGGCCTCTCCAGAGTTGTCACTTGCTACCTGGTTGCCATGGCAGTGGCAGACCTTCTGGTTCTTATCCTTGACCTGACATTGAGCAAATTTCCACTTATGTTCATGTCATACTACGTTTTCATCCAGTCAATGCCCAAGGTGTGTAATATCCACGCTGCTCTGATTTACACCGTCACCGACTGTTCGGTCTGGTTCACCGTCATGTTCACCTTTGATCGGTTTATCGCCATTTGTTGCCAGAAGCTGAAAACAAAATATTGCACTTGGAAAAATGCGGCCGTGGTTTTGGGAGCAGTGACTGTGATCAGCTGTTTAAAGAATATTTACTGGTATTTTCGACTCTCAGAGATATACACATGGGCAATCAATCCATTCATTTGTATAACCGAACATCATTATTTCAATTTCTTGAGTCAAATTGACCTGTTTTATTACTTCCTCACCCCTGTGTTCCCATTTGTCCTGGTTCTGGTAACCAACGGCTTCACTGTCAGGCACGTCTTAGTCTCCAGCAAAGCTCGCAGGAGACTCAGGGTTTCCGGCAACGGACAGAGTGCCAGAGACCCGGAGATGGAGAAACGCAGGAAATCCCTGATTTTATTGCTGATCGTCTCGGGTAATTTCATCCTGATGTGGGCACCTTTCACAGTGTTCTCTGCGTGGGAACGGTTGTATGATCTTAAAATATCTTTGCCTCCGCCAGCTTCGCTGCGAGAGCTGGGCATCATTCTGCAGCTTCTGAGCTGTTGTACAAACACAGCCCTTTACGCCGCTACACAGACCAAGTTTAGGGAGCAACTCAAGAATTTGGTAAAATATCCACTCGCTCTCGTTATTAGGAGGAAGCCATGAATTAGCGGCGTCTTCCGCCCTGAACTATTTAACGTTCCATACATGGTCAGCGCTTTCTCTTTTGGCTCCAGCGCTATCCTCCTTCCTCGCACACCTCCCAAGCGGCAATTACTTAAAGGGACTCTTGTACAGCCACAACTTTCGACCCTCATTCGCCAGCCTGCCTTTCCCTCTCCGTCCTTCTGATCTTAGTGCATTTCCCCCCATGGTTACACCGTGCAGTCCTTCAAGTCGCCCGGATACCTCACTGCAGCTGCAAAGCCATTCTCCTGCGAGGGCGTCTGTGTTCCCGAAACAAGCTGTTCATCCTTTGGGTATGTTGGCCTTTATAAATTAGAGCATTGAGTACAGGAGTTAGGATGTAATGTTAAAACTGTACAAGGCATTGGTAAGGCCGAAGTTGGAACATTGTGTACAGTTCTGGTCACCGAATTATATGAAATATGTCAACAAAATAGTGTTCAAAGGAGATTTACTAGAATTTTACCTGGATTTCAGCACCTAATTTACAGAGAAAGGTTGAACAAATTTGGTCTTTATTATTTGGAGTGTAGAAGGTTGAGTGGGGACTGGATAGAGGTATTTAAAATTATGAGCGGGATAGGTAGAATTGACATAGCTAGGATTTTTTTTTCCATTGAGTGTAAGGGAGATTCGAACAAGAGGACATGAGCTGAGAGTTATGGGGTAAAAGTATATGAGTAACCCGAGGGGGATTGTCTTTACTCAGAGAGTGTAGCTGTGTGGAACGAGCATCCTGTAGAAGTGGTAGCGGCAGGCTCGATTTTGTCATTTAAAAAAATAGATAGATATATGGACAGGAAAGGAATGGAGGGTTATGGGCTGAGTGCAGGTAGGTGGGACTAGGTGTGAGAAGTGTTGGGCACTGACTAGAATGGCTCAGATGCCCTGTTTCCGTGCTGTAATTGTTATATGTTTATATATGTTTATATTCCCCACCGGGTCGATTCAATTGGAGCTTCTTCCTGCACCAATCTTGTCAATCTCATTTGTGTTTCCTGCAACTTCTCACATCGCTGTCAGATCAGGTTGATGCCATTCTGACACCTCTCTTGCCAGCGTTCCTTATCCTGTTGCATCACTGACGTATTTAAAGATATCAGTCAGCAGAGACAGACTACCAAGGATGAATCGCATTCATCCCGGCAGTAATGACATTGGTTAACGAGACAAAACTCAAATTTTAAAGTGAATGTAGTGGCATGCAAAGGTTTGGGCACCACTGGCCAAAATTTTTGTTACTGTGAGTAGCTAAGTGAGTAAAAATGACTTCTTTTCAAAAAGGCATAACGTGAAAGATGACACATTTCTTGAATATTATAAGCAAGATTACCTTTTTCTTTCCATCTTTTATAGTTTCAAAATAGCACCGAAGAAAAAGGGCCCGAAGCAAATGTTTGGGCACCCTCCATGGTTAGTACATAGTAATACACCCTTTCGTATGTATCACAGCTTGTAAACGCTTTCCATAGCCAGCTAAGAGTCTTTCAATCCTTGTTTGGGGTATTTTCGCCTATTCTTCCTAGCAAATGGCTTCTGGTTCTGTGAGATTCTTCGGCCATCTTGCACGCACTACTATTTTGAGGTCTGTCCACAGATTTTCGATGATGTTTAGGTCAGGGGACAGTGAGGGCCATGGCAAAATCTTTAGCTGGCACTTCTTGAGGTAGTCTATACTGGATTTAGAGGTGTGTTTAAGAAATTTTATCCTGTTGTAGA
The DNA here is from genome assembly GCF_030144855.1 of Hypanus sabinus. NCBI lineage: Eukaryota > Metazoa > Chordata > Chondrichthyes > Myliobatiformes > Dasyatidae > Hypanus > Hypanus sabinus. Next base: position 31,302 of record NW_026779537.1, on the reverse strand, counting down.
AGCCATCCTCTTTTCATCTTCAGTTTTTTTTTCACAGACGGTGTGATGTTTGCTTCCAGAATTTACTGGAATTTAATTGAATTCATTCTTCCCTCTACCTGTTAAAAGTTCCCCGTACCACCGGCTGTAACACACAAGCTCAAAGACTGATCGATCGACCCACATGCTTATCAATTGCAGACGCGTTCTTTTCATGAAAATCTGGACCTTTTTATTTTCTCCAAACACGCCTTTGCTCATTTAGGTCAAAAAGTTCCCTTTTAATTTCAACAGTCCACAGGACTTGTTTCCAAATTGCATCACGCTTGCTTTGATGTTCCTTTGCAAACGTCGGACGCGGAATTTTGTGGTGAGGACGGAGGACAGGTTCTCTTCTGATGTCTCTTCCATGAAGGTCATATTTATTCAGGTGTCGACAACAATCCAGAATCTGCTAAATCTTCCTGAAGATCATTTACAGTCAAACGAGGGTTTTGATTTCCCTTTCTAACAATCCTATCAGCAGGTTGTTCGAAAAACTTTCTTGTTCTTCCAGACCTCAAATTGACGTCCACCGTTCCTGTTAACTGCCATTTGTTAATTACATTATGAACTGAGGAAACGGCTAGCTGAAAACGCGTTGCTATCGACTTTGAGCCTTCTCCGGCTTTGGCTTTGTGGGCATCATTTATTGGTATTTTCAGAGTGCTAGGCGGCTGCTTAGAGGAGCTCATGGTTGTTGATTGCTCGGACAAGGTTTGAGGAGTCAGAGTATTCAGAAAACTTTAACATTTGCATCACCTGGCCTTCCCGAACGATGACTGTGAGCAAGTCATAGCCCAAACAAGATAATTAATGGTTGAGATTCTGTTAAAAGTTATCTGAGAGCTCAAATCTCTTGGGTTGCTCAAACATCACGATGCTCTTCTCCTTTTTTTTCACTCTAAAATTGTAAAATGCACAAAAGTAAACTAATCGTGCTTAAGATGTTGAAAGGAAAGTTTCATCTTTATGACTTTTGGAGATCAGTTCTGCTTCATAAGATCAGTTCATCTACATAAGTATTCACAGGATCAGAAATTTAGACCATGGGAGCCCAAACGTTTGCATGTCACTGTATGTTAATAAATGTAGGACTGGTCAATGTTGATGTGTTTCCTAAAATTTATTCATTTACGTGATGTGGGTGTGGGTGTTGCCAACTAAGCCAGCATTTATTGCCCATCGCTAGTTGACCTTTAAAAGGTGGAAATGAGCTGACTTCTTGAAGCGCTGCAGTCTGTCAGGTGTCACTACAACACAGTGCTGCCAGGGAGAGAATGGCATGTTTATGACGCAGTGGCAATGAAGAAACGTCTACAGGCTTCCATGTTTGGATGGTGAGTGGCTGGCTGGTTTGACTTCCAAGCGATAGTGTTCCATAGTATCTGATGCTCTTCTGGATGGTAGTGGTCCTGGGTCAGGATGGTACTGCCTTAGGAACTTCGGAGTGTTGTTGCTTCGCATAGATAGTATACAAAGCAGCAAAAGTTCTTCGATGGCGGAAGGGTAGGATGCTTGTGGAAGGTGCACCAATCAGATGGGTTGAATGCTTTTTGATGAGGCTGCATGCATCCAGACGATTGGCGAGTATTTCATTACACATTTGGCTTGAGCCTTATAGATGGAGACCATAAGACCATGAAAAGACCCTTCAAGTCTGCACTGCTATTTAATCATCGCCTTATCAGCTTTTTTTTCCAGTCATCGCCACTCCCCTGCCTTCTCTCCATTCCCTTTAATGTCTTGGATAATCAAGAATCTATCTATCTCCGAACTAAATGCACCCAATGACTTAGCCTCCACAGCCCTTCGTGGCAACAAATTCCACAGATTTACTACCTTCTAACTGAAGTAATTTTTCCGCATCTCTGTTTAAGTTGAGGTCTTCAAACCTTAAGTCGTCCCCTCTTCTGCTGGACTCCCATACTGTATCGTCGGAAGTATCTTTGCCATTTCTAATCTGTTCAGGCCATTTTAACATTCAGAATGTTTCTATGAGATCCCTCCTCACACTCCTGAACTTCAGGGTATACACCACAAGAGCTGCCAGGCATTCCTCATACGTTAACCCTTTAATTCCTACAATCATTCTCGTGAATCTTCTCTGAGCCCTCTATAATGTCAGTATATTCTTTCTAAAATAAGCAGCCCGAATCTGCACACAATACTCTCTCACGGGTGCCTTATATAGCCTCAACTTCACATCCCTGCTCTTATATTCTACAATTCTAGAGGTGAATGTGAACATTGCTTACACTTTCTTCACCAGCAATTTAAACTGGAAGTTAACCTTTTGGGTATCGTACACAAGGACTCACAAGTCCATTTGCATTTCTGCATTTTAAAGTCTTCCCCCATCTAAATGGTCTGACCGTTTACTTGTTCCACCAAAGTGCAGAACCATTCACTTTCCAACATTGTATTTCATTTGCCACTTCTTTGCCCATTCGTCTAAACTATCTAATTGTTTCTGCAGGCCCTCTGTTTCCTCAATGCTGCCCGCTCCTCCACCTATCTTTGCATCATTAGCAATTTTAACCACAGATCCATTAATACTGTAGTTCAAATCATAGACATACATCGTAAAAAGCAGCGTCCCAAAATTGACCCCTGTGGAACTCCACTGGAAACTGGCAGCCAGCCAGAATACGATATATTTATTCCCACTCTTCTGCTGACCTAGCAATGTTCAACCACGCCAGTAACTTCCCTGTAATTCCATGACCTCTTATTGCTAAGCGGCCTCATGTGCAGCACCTTGTCAAAGGATTTCTGAAAATCCAAGTACACTATATCTATTTCATGTCCTTTGTCAACCTGGCTTGTAATTTCCTTGAAAATTTACAGTAGATTTCTCAGACAGGGTTTTCCTTTCAGGAATCCATGCTGGCTTTGGCATCTCTTGTCATGTGTCTCAGATACTCCATAATCTCATCCCTAAAAAATCGCTTCCAACAACTTCCCAACCACTGATGCCATGCTAAAAGGATTATAGCTTCCTTTCTTCCGCCTCCCTCCCTTCTTAAATTGCGGATAACTCTTGCAATTTTCCAGTCATCCGGTACAATGCCAGAATCTGTTGTTTCTTGAAAGATCATCGTCAAGGCCTCTGCAGTCTCTCCAGTTACTTCCTTCAGAATCCGAGGGAGCATTCCATCAGGTTCAGGAGATTTATCTACACTCAGACCATTATCTTCTTAAGCACCTTCTCAGTCGTAACTGTTACTGCTCAGACTTCACTTCCCTAATACTCTTGAATGTCTGATATACTGTAGACATCTTCCACTGTGAAGACTGATGCAAACTACTCATTCAGTTCCACTGCCATCTCTGCATTTCTCACTACAGTAATTCCAGCGTAATTTTCTATAAATCCTATATCGACACTCAACTCTCTTTTACTCGTTACACACTTAAAGAAATAAATATATATATATATATATATATATATATATATTAGCCGCCATCTTCCCTTCATAATTCATCTTTTATCTTCCTAATGTATTTCTTAGTATCCATCTACAAGTTTTTTAAACCTTCCGAATCCTTTATTTTCCCACATGGTTTGGCTTCCTTGTCTGCCCTCTCTTTTACTTTTACAATGGCTCTGACTTAATTTGTCAGCCACGGTAATATCCTTCTTCCATTTAATTTTTATTTTCTTATTTGGAATATACCTGTCTTGCACTTCCATCACCTTTCGCAGAAACTTGTGCCATTGCTGGTCTGCTGCTCCTCCTGCTGGTGCGTCTTTCCCGTCAACTTTGGCATGTTTCCCCTCTTATGCCATTTTAATTTCCTATATTCCACTGAAATACTGACGCATTGGATTTCAAAGTGAATTCGAACATGGACGGGCTTTGGGGGATAAGGAGGTGAGACAGACGCCACAGGATTCCTAGCCCTTGACGTGCTCTAATAGCCAAGGTAGTTATATGGTTCAGTTCCCTATCTATGGAAATCCACAGGATGCTGATAGCCGAAAATTCAATGTTTGCAATGCCACTGAATATCAAAGTATGATGTTTAGATACTCTGCTGTTGGAGACAGTCATTCCTTGCACTGCGGGGTTCATAACTGAGGCTAAGCCTTGATACATCCAGGTCCTGCTGCACTTAGGGATGAAGTGCTTGAGTATCTGAGGAGCCACGAATGGTCCAAAACACTGTGCAGTCATCTGCGCACATCCTGAGTTCTGACATTACGACGGAACGAAGGACATCGATGAAGCAGCTGAAGAACTCCTGCAGTGGGGTCCTGAAGATAGATGATTGAGCTCCAGACACCACAACTATCTTCCTTTCGTTCAACCAGCGGAGGGTTTCCCCCGTAAATCCCATTGACTACATTTCAGATAGGGGTTTATGAGTCATACCTGAACAAATGCTGCTTGATATCGAGGGCTATTACTCCAGGCTCACCTCTAATATTTATCTCGTTGGTCCATGTTTGGATCAAGGAGGTGATGAGGTCAGTGCTGAGTACATTGACGGAATCCAAACTGGGCAGCAGCAAGCAGGTTCTGACCTAGTAGTGCTGCATGACAGCACTGTTGATGACCACTTCCATCATTTTGCTGATGATGGACGGTAGGCTGGTAGAGCGGTGACTGGCTGTGTTGTCTGTCCTGTCTCTTGTGCACAGGACATACGTGGACAATCTTAAGCATTACCAACTAAATCCAGATACTGCAGATGTGGAACGAGTATATATGTACTGTCGATATACATAGCCTGATTAAAGATAGTCAGCGTGGCTTCGTGCATGGTAGTTCATTTCTAACCAATCTTGTACATTTTATTAAAGAATTTACCAGTAAAGTGGCTGAAGGCAAGGAAGTAGACGTTGTGTATATTGACTTTAGAAAGCCATTTGACAAGGTCCCGCATGGGAGAATCGTTGAGACAGGTTAATGGATGGGCAGTCAACAGAAGGCAGTAAATCAGACTGGGCATTGGCTTTCTGAAAGAATCCAGCGAGTGCTAAAAGATAGTTGCTTCTCTGATTGAAGCCCCATGACTTGTGGATTACCTCAGGGTTGATGCTTGTCATTAATAAGTGCTAGGAGGGAGATGGGTGGTCAGGGACAAATGGACAAGGATCCCTTTGGAAAGCACAAATTGGGAGTAGAAGAATTTGCATTTTGTTGGGATCCCGTTGGTGATTGCGGATGTTTGCGGACAATTATGTGCTGGATGCAGAAACTGGTGGTATGGCAGGTGAGGTCAAAAGTTCCCTATCATAGGTGAGGTGGAGTGAGGGTGGTGAGAGGGCAGATCTGCGGGAAATTGAAAAGATGCGGTTGGAGGACCGCGTTGATGGTGGAGGAAAAGCATTACCTTACTTTGAAATATATATTCTTCGTCTTGAAATGAAAAGCCTCATCCAGAGAGCATAAGAGGTGGAGATGGGAGGAATTGAGAGAAGGAAATGGTATTGTTACAAGTAACAGGATGGGAAACGGTACATTCCAGGTATCGTGATAGTCAATGGGTTTATAATAGACAACAGTAGTTAAGCTGTCTTTGGAAATAGAATGAGAGAGATCGAGGAAGGGAAGAGGGTTGTCGAAATTGACCAGGTAAACTTGAAAGCAGGGGGAATTTGGAAGCGGTTGATGAAGGCGACGAGCTAGCATTCATCGATGTCGCATAGGAAAAGTCGGAGTGTGACACCACTGTTGGTTTGGACCAAAGAATGTTTCACCGAGCGGACAAAATAGCAGGCATATCTGAGATCCATGTGTATGTCCATGGTTACAGGGGTATTTCAGGGGCGGGGGAAGTGAGTACTTCTTTATAGGCGCTGTATTTGTTATCTGGCTAGCGAGAATTGACAGGTTAATACATTTAGTCGAAACGAATCTGAGCTGGGTTTGGATAACCAGTGCCATTGCTGCCGGTGATGCCTGAGATCCCTCTTTGGTCGTCTGGTTCTGCTGACTGACGTCTTTAAGTTCAGATATTGTCGTTATGTCAGTGACGCGACAGTATAAGGAGCGAACTTATTGTTAAAATAAAATGATGGCTCTATATTAGCAGCTTCGTTCTCAAGAATTCCGGAGATGGGACATGGTTCATAATGAATGTATCTGAATATTAAAAGAAAATACGCATATAATGTATCTTCTGGTTTAAAACTTGAAGAAAGTCAGATGTGTCACGCTGTTGAGAACTTCGATCCGTACTGAAGGAAAAGACAATATTAATAGGTTCTTGGTGTTGGATATTGTCTTCAGCCACTGTACGAAAGGTGCACATATTTGAAATTTCTGATTTGTTATCCACCAACCTGCGACAAGGTGTTCATGTTAACTTTGAACGGCTTTCGCGCTGAAATGATCCTGAGAATCACGTGCAAGGAAATGTCACCATTAACGGACAGAAATATGTATTGGAAAACAGTCGGTCATATTGGATCCCTCCAACTGTAACCATGGTTCATTGCGAAGATTAACAATGATACAGCGAGTTTTTCAGTCAAAAGACTGAGCTATTCCCGAGATTATGCGTAAGAAATTAACAAAATTCAACGTTAAATGTCTTCGATAGTGCGGTCACTCGCTGGGATGCTTGTCCATTAATGACTTTACTCCAAGCTCTATAATATCAAGTTCAAGATAATTTTCAGGACAGTTCTGTTCGCAGCATCAGTAATATCTTGGTCTGACAGGGTTTGCAATGCTGTATTTAATGTAAATGCTAGATCGATTGTCAGCATTTCTTGCAAACGAACCGATCCTGGAAATGAAATATATTACCAATGAGATACACGTTGCGCCCAAATAATCAGTGCCGGTGTAGAAATATTTTCTGGAGTAGATTTTCAGGAATAAGGGAGAGTTGTGCGCAAGACCGACTAAATAGATATCTCCTGGCAGTGGAGATGGGGGAGGGGAAGTTGTGCCTGGTGGTTGAGTCGCAATGGAGATGGTGGAAGATGAGGGAAAAGAAGTCTTGCATGAGATGGCTCATGAGGACAATGAGACTCAATCCCTTTTATTATTTTCGGTGGGATGCAATGGCAATACCCGCAAAAACTGCGTCAGAGAATGGAGACGGCAGCAACGATCGTGGTGGAAGGGAATTTCCATTTACTGTAAAATGTCGAGAGTAAATTCTCAGGCAAGGAAATAATAGAATGGAATGTCAGTTTTGCAAGAGTCCGTGTGGCAGGAGGTATCGTCAATGTAACTGTGAGAGTCAATAGCTTAGCTTTGTGCAAGATGTCGGTCTCTCCCGTTGAGGACAGAGAGATCGAGAGACAAGAGAAGTGCCAGAAAGGGACAAACCTGATCTGCGGCAACGTGTAAAGTTGTAGGCAAGGTAGCTGAAATTGACGAGCTCAGCGTGGGTGCAGGAAGCAGCACTAATTGAGCCTTCAATGGACTCGCAGAAGCAATTGAGTCGTCACTGTAGGGTTGTTTCGGAAACACAGATGCCCTTGCAGGAGTATGTCCTTGCAGTTGCACCAATGTATCCGGCCGTGCAGAAGGACTACACGATGGAACGATGGCTCTAAACGTACTAAGAGCCGTAGGGCGGCCATGCGAAAATAGAGTGCCGAATGAGGGATGAGCATCGAGGCTGTGTAACGACCCTTCCATTACATTGCCGCTTGCAAGGTCTGAGTGGAAGAAAGATAGCGCGGGGCCTAGAAGAACCGACAGTACCCGCAATGTATAAAACGATAATTGGATCAGGGCAAGAGACGCCACTAATTCACGACTTCTTCGGAACAATGAGAGCGAGTGGAGATTTTACCACATTCTTCAGCTGCTCTCTGAACTTGGTCTGTGTCACGGCGTAAAAAGGCCATGTTTGTACAACAGCTCAGAAGCTGCAGAATTGCGCCCATCTCTCGCAACGAATAAGGAAGACGCACAGAAAGGGTAGAATCAAACAGCCGGTTCCACGCAGTGAACACAGTGAAAGGTGCCCACAGCAGGATGAAATTGCCCGAGACGATCAGCAAGAAAACGAGGGATTTCCTGCGTTTCTCCATCTCGTGTCTCTGGTGTTCTGCCCGTTTCCGGGAACCCTGAGTCTACTGCGACCTCTGCTAGTGACTAAGATGTACCTAACGGTGCAGCCATTCGTCAGCAGAACCAGAACAAAAAGGACTACACGGCTGAGGAAATAATAAAAGATTTCAATCTGAATCATGGTAAATAAATTCAAATGATGCGTACGCTCCCTGCGAATTAATGGAAAAACTATCCATGTGTAACTCTCTGACAGCCGAAAATACTAATTAATATTCTTTAAACAGTTGATCACCGTCACAGTTCCCAAAACCACGGCTGCAAATTTCCCAGTGCCATATTTTGTTTTAAGGATGTGGCAACAAATCTAGATAAACCGATCAAAGTTGATCGTGACGGTGAACTAGACCGAACAGATGTTGACGGTGTAAAGTAGAACAGCGTGGATATTACACCCTTTTTTCATTCATTGCCAGAAAACGTCAATTGCAATGACCATTAGAGGAATCTTGCTCTATGTCAGGTCCAGGAAGAGAACCAGAAGATCCGCCATTGCCATGGCAACTAGGTAGCAAGCGACAACTCTGGAGAGGCTGCACTTTCCCCGAAACAAGATGAATATGGTCACCATGTTCACTGCGAACAGAAGAATCAATCAGGAAAATCACACCAGGAAGGGTTTTCTTAACGTAAGCATATAAACTAATCCCCTTTTCACATGTGACAATGTCAGACATGAGTGAAATGGACGTAATAATACAATCCTAGCGACTATCTTCCAATAAATATTAAACCATTTCGCAATTGTGTGTGTACTCAATGCATTCTGTTGGTCCGAATATCAGTTAGGAAACAGAGCACGAAAATTACAAATAGCGATTGTTGATGATTGGGGGATTTCGGATATGTTGGGGCAAAAAGAGCTGAATGTTGCTTCATCGATTCAATCTGCGGCATCTAAACTGTCGTGAAATAAGCATCATTGACAGCTACCACCTTTAGATAAAGAGCAGCTTTCCGTCAATGATCGTTACCCAAGGCTCCGTGATTTGCAAAAAGCGCAGGAGCCCAACATCCTACCAGTGCCTCCCATTTCCTCTTTCCGACTTTCAGGGAATGAGTATTACCTTCAAATTATACCGCAAGGGTCACCGTCTCCTCCTTGAACTTTAGCCTTTATACTCGTATGCTGTTCATTGAAGTTTCGAGAACGCTTTACTCTCTCAGCAGCCACGATATTGATTTGTCACCGCAACAATGCGTCATGATCAGTATTTCAAGAACTCCAGTGGCCTATCATGTTTTCAGAAATGTGTTACTTGGTCAAAACACCGTCAAATGCAGTTAGCGGGGAAGTCTCCATTAAGGATCTTTGCATTTTATAATTTTTGGATCCGAATCGGAAAACTGCATTTTAAGAACACAGTTGGGGATGGGCCGGAAGAAGGCCAGATGCAGAAGAGGGAATTCGCGATTATATCCACGGAGACAATGCTTCCTTTCCTTCAATGGGAACTCGGACAGCAAGTGAAAGTTGAAAAGGTGATCAGGGATTTATTATGTTTTATAGACAATAGGTGCAGAAGTAGACCATTCGGCCCTTCGAGCCTGCACCGCCATTCTGAGATCATGGCTGATCATCTACTATCAATACCCGATTCCTGCCTTGTCCCCATATCCCTTGATTCCCCTACCCATAAGATACCTATCTAGATCCTTCTTGAAAGCATTGAATTGGCCTCCACTGCCTTCCGAGGCAGTGCATTCCAGACCCCCAAAACTCTCTGGGAGAAGAAGTTTCTCCTTAACTCTGTCCTAAAACACCTACCCCTTATTCCCAAACAATGCCCTCTGGTACTGGACTCTCCCAGCATTTGGAACATATTTCCTGCCTCTATCCTGTCTAATCCCTCAAAAATCTTATATGTTGCAATCAGATCCCCTCTCAATCCCCTTAATTCCAGCATGTACAAGCCCAGTCTCGCTAACCTATCTGCGTAAGACGTTCCAGACATCCCAAGAATTAACCTCGTGAATCTACACTGCACTTCCTCTATAGCCAAGATCTCCTTCCTTAACCCTGGAGACCAAAACTGTACACAATACTCCAGGTGTGGTCTCACCAGGGCCCTGTATAAATGCAAAAGGATTTCCTTGCTCTTGTACTCAATTCCCTTGGTAATAAATGTCAACATTCCACTAGCCTTCTTCACTGCCTGCTGCACTGACTCATTCACCTTCAGTGAGTGATGAACAAAGACTCCTGGATCTCTTTATTTTTCTCTCTTACCTAACTCTACACCGCTCAGAGAATAATCTGCTTCATTTCCTTACTCCCAAAGTGGACAACCTCAAACTTATCGGTTGTATTCCAACCGATGCTGGTTAAAATGACATGGGAGAAACTGAGGAGGCGTGTTCATAATAAGGTTAATGTTTCTATGCGACAACAGATAATAAGATACACTGTTCTCAGAAACCTGCTCTGGATCATCACAATTGACAATATATATTTTCTTAGACAGGATTCCTAGATTCAGTAAATTATCGAAGTGCATACAGCAAGGATTTGCTTAATCATCAACTGGTACGTGCAAGAGCAGCATTAATTATTATTAGGAGAGATACACAGGAGAAGGGAAATGTACAGTGAAATGTGGTTTCATAATTTATCTTTGGAAAGATTCACCGGGAACAGCAATGATGGCGAGGACAGGGAATGAAATCATTTGAATGATCAGTAGAAAATTCATTATACGAATATCTAATCCTCATCTGCAAAATTAGGTCCAACAATCCAGAAGACATTTTTCCCATTTCCTGTTACATTCCAAGCTGTCCTTCCCGGATTCTGATTCATGACAGAGCAAGCCAGTCTGTCCTTACTTTCCCTCTTTGTGCCTCTCCGGATCTTAGCCTGTAGCAGGAGAAGCTAGGCCCGCATGTGTGTTTCATTGGATTTCCAGCATCTACAGGAATCCATGTGTTTAAGATATTGAAATGTACATATATTTTGAAAATCGGAAAAAGACGGAGACACATGGATGAGTGAATCCATAAGACCATCAGATATAGGAGCAGAAATAGGCCATTTGAGCCATCCAGTCTGCTCCACCATTCAACCGTGGGCTGATCAAATTCTTCTAGTCATCTCCACTCCCCTGAATCACCCCATACCCTTTGATGCCCTGACTAATCAAGAACCTTTCTATCTCTTCCTTAAATACAAGCACTGACTTGGCCTCCATGGCTGCCCGTAGCAACAAATTCCAGAGATTTACCATCCTCTGACTAGAGTGATTTGTCCGCATTTCAGTTCCAAATGGACGTCCTCAAATTCTGAAGTCGTGCCCTCTTGTCCAAGAATCCCTTACCATGGGAAATTAATTAATCCCCTACCATGCAGATGATACTAAGGTAGGTGGCGTTGTGGATAATGAAGTAGGTTTTCAAAGCTTGCAGAGAGATTTAGGCCAGTTATAAGAGTGGGCTAAACGATGACGGATGGAGTTTAATGCTGATAATTGCGAAGTGCTGTATTTTGGTAGGAATAATCCAAATAGGACATACATGGTAAATGGTAGAGCTTTGAAGAATGCAGTAGAACAGAGTGATCTAGGAATAATGGTGCATAGTTCCCTGACGGTGGTATCTCATGTGGATAGGGTGGTGAAGAAAGCTTTTGGTATGCTAGCCTTTATAAATCAGAGCATTGAGTATAGGAGTTGTGATGTAATGTTAAAATTGTACAAGGCATTGGTAAGGCCGAATTCGGAGTAATGTGTACCGTTCTGGTCAACGAATTATAGGAAAGATGTCAACAAAATAGACAGAGTACTGAGAAGATTTACTAGAATGTTCCTTGGGTTTCAGCACCTAAGATACAGAGAAAGGTTGAACAAGTTAGGTCTTTATTCTTTGGAGCGCAGAAGGTTGAGGGGAACTTGATAGAGGTATTTATAATTATGAAGGGAATAAATCGACTTGCCATGGATAGGCGTTTTCCATTGAGAGTAGGGGAGATTCAAATAAGAGGACATGATTTGAAAAGTTTAAGGGTAACAGTAGGGGAATTTCTTTACTCAGAAAGTGGTAGCTGTGCGGAACACACAGTAGAAGTGGTAGAGGCAGGTTCGATATTGGCATTTAAAGTTAAATTAGATAGTTATATGGACAGGGAAGGAATGGAGGGTTATGGGCTGAGTGCGGGTCGGTGGGAGTAGGTGAGAGTAAGCGTTCGGCACGGACTAGAAGGACAGAGATGGCCTGCTTTCGTGCCGTAATTGTTATATGGTTATGGTTATTAACTTTACCATATCTAATCTGTTCAGGACTTTTAACATTCTGAATGCCTCTATGAGACTCCCCTTCATTCTCTTGAACTCCAGAGAATACAGTCCAAAAGCTGTCAGACGCTCCTCATACGGTAACCCTTTCATTCCTGGAATCATTCTCGTGAATCTTCTCTGAACCTCTCCAATATCAGTATATCGTTTCTAAAATAAGGATCCTAAAACTGCACACAATTCTCGAAGTGTTGTCTCCCGAGTGTCTTGTAGAGCCTCAACATCACATCCCTGCTCTTATAGCCTGTACGTCGGGTAATGAACGCCAACATTGCATTTGCTGCCTTCACCACCGACTCAAACTGGAAATTAACTTTAAGGGTATCCTGCACAAGGACTCCCAAGTCCATTTGCCTCTCTGTATTTTGAAGAATCTCCCCATCTAAATAATACTCTGCCCGTTTATTTCTTCCACCAGAGTGCATGACCATCCACTTTCCAACTTTATATTTCATTTGCCATTTCTTTGCTCGTTCCCCTAAACTAGCTGAGTCTCTCTGCAATCTTTATGTTTCCTCAACACTACCCGCTCCTCCACCTATCTTTGTATCATCGGCAATTTTATCCACAAATCCATTAATACTGTAGTCCAAGTCATAGACATACATCGTAAAAAGCAGCGATCCCAAAATTGATCCCTGTGGAACTCCACTGGTAACTGGCAACCAGTCAGAAAACGATATATTTATTCCCACTCTTCTGCTGACCTAGCAATGTTCAACCACGCCAGTAACTTCCCTGTAATTCCATGACCTCTTATTGCTAAGCGGCCTCATGTGCAGCACCTTGTCAAAGGATTTCTGAAAATCCAAGTACACTATATCTATTTCATGTCATTTGTCTACCTGGCTTGTAATTTTCTTGAAAAATTGCAGTAGTTTTCTCAGGCATGGTTTTCCTTTCAGGAATCCATGCTGGCTTTGGCATCTCTTGTCATGTGTCTCAGATACTCCATAATCTCATCCCTAAAAATCGCTTCCAACAACTTCCCAACCACCGATGCCAGGCTAACAGGACTATAGGTTCCTTTCTTCTGCCTCCCTCTCTTCTGAAATTGCGGATAACATTTGCAATTTACCAGTCATCCGGTACAATGCCAGAATCTGACGTTTCTTGAAAGATCATCGTTAAGGCCTCTGCAGTCTTTCCAGTTACTTCCTTCAGGACCCGAGGGTGTATTCCATCAGGTCCAGGAGATTTATCTACACTCAGACCATTATCTTCCTCAGCACCTTCTCAGTCGTAATTGTAACTGCACGGACTTCACTTCCCTAATACTCTTGAATGTCTGATATACTGTAGACATCTTCCACTGTGAAGACTGATGCAAACTACTCATTCAGTTCCACTGCCATCTCTGCATTTCTCATTACAATATCTCCAGCATCATTCTGTATTGGTCCTATATCTACCCTTGACTCTCTTTTACCTTTTATATACTTAAAAAAAGCTTTTAGTATCCTCTTTGAAATTAGTCCCATGCTTCATCGCATCATTCATCAGTTCCTTCTGAATGACCTTCCTCGATTTCTTCTGCATGTTTTTAAAAGCCTCCAATCCTCTATCTTCCCACTAGCTCTGACTTCCTTGTACACCGTCTTTTGTTTTTACTTTGGCTCTGACTTCACTTATCAGCCTTGCTCTTTTCAATGTTTTGGGTGATTTTCACTAACTTCAAAGGACTGTGCCTTAGACAGCTGAGTTGGTGCAATTCACCTCTCAAGTCTGACAGCAGAGTAAGGAGTGAATCTTCGATGGAGCAGAATCAGAAACCAAAGGGTTGCCAGCATGATTCATGGCTTTCTGGCTCAAGAAAGAGATGGGGCCTGGAGTTTACAAAGAGGAGGAAGACGAGGAATCAGACCAACAGGATGTGGCTACAAATGATAGATCAGAAACATTTAGAAACTGGTTGATTGAAAAAAAGGTGGTTTATTTCTGAAAAATACTGGTGGAAATCAACAGATCAGGAAGCAAATATGGAGAAGAATAAATAGACAAAATTTTGGACAAGTCCCTTCAGCATGCCTGGACTATGCTTAGCTGCTGCACGAATTGCAGATTTCCTCCTGCATTTTATGTGTATGTGTCTACATTTCCAGCAACAGCAGAATGTCTTGTGTTTCATATCTGCATTTTTAAGAAGGTTCTACTTTGGCAATAAACACGCGGAAAGTTTGCTGATATTAATTGTATTCTTTATGGGAGCTGTTTTCTGTGTTAAAGGAGCTGCTGAGTTTTCTACACCAAAAAAAAAATGATATGGGATGTAACTGGTGTCTGCTGAAACTTTTAATGGCACCGTGATTACCCAGAAAGCGCTGCAATAATAAATTCGCCAGCTCTGAAGCCTTGATTGAATGCGCAGGCGTCAAAGATGCGAATGTTGCGCATGCGCAGTTTACAAAAGGCCTCGGGATCTCGGCGCAGGTAAGAACGATTCTCCGGTTCAGCCTTAAAAACACCAACTGAGGGACAATTGCAGTGAGTCTAGTCACTCTGACCCTTATTCCCGGCACAGTCCTGCTCTCGTCCCTCTTTCTCAGCCCCACGATCCGTACTCGGGCCCCGGGGAGCTTCCAGCTGATGAGGGAATGGGAACCGATGTATCTCTCAAACAGAGCTGAGCTCCAGCTATCTGAATGTGAGGATTGGGAACTCGGAGATAGGGCACAACAATCTTTTACATCAGCTCTTGAGAAAATCACATTTGTTTACCTCCAATCCCAAACAGGAGAAAATCTGCAGATGCTGGAAATCCAAGCAACACACACAAAATGCCGGAGGAACTCAGCATTAGTACTCTTTTCCATAGATGGTGCCTGGCCTGCTGAGTTCCTCCAGCATTTTGTGTGTGTTGCTTTGTTCCACCTCCTCCTGGTCTGAACTTTTCTACCCGTGAGAACATGTTTTGACTCATTCTCTCTGGGAAGGTAATTATATCAAACAGCTTTTTGCCCTTCATCACAAATGTGCCAGATGTCTCCAATGAGACAGTCTACTCCCCTTCCATTCAGATTCATAGGCATTGCCATCAATGAGTTCACCTAGGGGAGGGTTTGGGGAAATATTTATGTACAATACATAAACTGGTATTATCTGTGTCTATTGTGGAGATGCAAAAGTTGCTGGAGAATTTACAAGTGGGAAAAAGTGGAGTGATACTTGGAAATGTTACTTTTTGAATTGTAATTTAGCAAGCAATCCACATATGGACAAAGTGCAAAAGCTCTGGTGAGAAAATCCTTCATTACCTGTTACAGGCCTGTTACATAGGTTGTGTGACAGTGCAGCTTAACTTGATTAGACCCAGAGGAGATCAAAGTTGTTATCGACAGTGATTTGCTTGCTGTGAAAATGAATACCTCTCTATATGAAATTCACTGTGCACATGTTGACACTGGATTAACAAACATGCACAATAAAGGCTTCATGTGCACACTGGTCATTACAAGTTAGAGGGGACATTGGTGGGTAGGTGGGGAGACCTCCAGTGTTCCTGACACCCTCACCTACAAGATGCACATCCAGCTGCAGCTTGTAACCCTGCACTTAAGGAGTTGGAGCTGGAAATGGATGAATTCTGGATCATCCAGGAATTGGAGGAGGTGATTAATATAACATGAAGAGAGGTATTACACCCAAGGTGCAGGACACAGGAAACTGGGTGAGAGTCAGGAAGGGAAATGAGGTTAAACAGCCCTCACAGAGTACGCTTGTGGTCAACCCCACAACAACAGGTAGACCACTTTAGAAACTGTTTGGGATTACCTGGCAGAGGTAATTCAAAGGGTTGATAGAAGATTCGTTAGTTAGGGGAACAGAACAAGAAGGTAAAGCTTACTACAGCTAGTGTCGGGGGGTGGGGATGATCTGTTTTAAATAAGTTGTAGGGGGAATGGGAGCCAGAATGAGAGAGCAGATAGTGGAAAGGGTAAATTGAATTGATTTTATTACATACATCCTTCATATACATGAGGAGTAGATATCTTTTGTTTACGTCTCCATCTAAATGTGCAATCTGTAATTCATATAAATAGTTTGCACGTAGGACAGTCTATATAACATAGAAATCAATTAATCAGACTGATGGCCTGGTGGAACATGATGTCCTGGAGCCTGCTGGTCCTTTTGCTGTGGTACCGTTTCCTGGACGGCAGCAGCAGGAACAGTTTGTGGTTGTGGTGAGTTGGGTCCTCAATATCCTTTGGGCCCTTCTTCGTCGGTACAGCTGCTCACCCTCTCAACAGCAAAGGGGATTACCCTGTCTCCATTCCTTCTGTAATCCACAACCAGCTCTTTTGTTTTTTCGACATTGAGGGAGAGGCTGTTTTCTTGACACCAGACAGATGTTGTTCAGACCTGTTAGTTTGTAAAAGCTTCCCAATATTTTTCGCTCAATTATTTAACCTCTCTTTGGCTTTTATGTTGGCTTTGGCTTCTCATTTCAGCCATTGTTCTGTCCTCCTGCCATTCTAATGCTTCATTGGGATGTATCTACCATGCAGCTCCCGAATTGTTCCCCGAAACTCCAGCCATTGCTGCTCCATCGACATTCCTACCGGTTTCCCTTTCCAATCAATTTTGCCAGCTTCTCTGTCATAGAAACCTGGAGAAGTTCAGTGCAGAAACAGACCATATGTCCCATTGAGACAATGCTGAAAACATTTAAGCTGTCTGATGCAATGACCTGCACTGGGACAATAGCCCTCCATACCCCTACCATCCAGGTTCCTATCCAAACTTCTCTTAAATGGTGAAATCGAGCTCACATGCACCAGTGTGCTGGCATCTCATTCCACACTCTCACAATTGATTCAGTGAAGAGGTTTTCCACATGTTCCCGTTAAATTTTCACCTTCCCCACTTACCCATCACCTCTGGTTGTCATCCCACCCAACCTCAGTGGAAAAAACCTCCTTGCATTTACCCTATCTGTACCCTCATAATTTTGCATACTTCCAACAAACCCTCAAAACAATGTATAGATTGTTTGTTTATGCTTAGAGCCTTGTTTAGGTGAATAAGATGGTGAGGGGCTTTGATTGTGTGGATATTCAGAGGCTTTTCCCAGGGCTGAAATGGCTAACAGGAGGGGGCTTGGAAATAGATACCGAGGGAAAGTCAGGGGTAAGTCTTTATACAGAGAGTGGTGGGTGTGTGGAATGTACTGCCAGTAGCGGTGGTTGAGGCAGATACAGTAGGGTCTTTTAACATCCTCTTATACAGGTACATGGAGCAAAGAAAAATAGAGGGCTATGCGCTAGGGAAACTCTAGGCAGTTTCTAGAGTAAGTTGCATGGTTGGCACAACATTGTGGGCTGAATGGCTTGGAATATGCTGTGGATTTCAATGTTTTATGTTGAACAGTGAAATAACTTTGGCTATCCTACAATCCTCTAATAACCAACCCCGGTTCACCAAGGATGATTTGGTTATCTCTGCCAGGGGCCCGACAACTTCTGCACTTGCCTCCTGTAGGGTCCGAGGGGGTGCCAAGTCATGTCCTTTTCCACGCTCCCATAGACCCTGTGTCCATCACCTGAGAAAATAGAGATGAAAAGATATTTAACATCTCCCCATCTGCTTTGGTTCCACACGTGGATTGCCATTCCGGTCTTCCAGAGGACCAACTTTGTGCCTTGCAATCCTTTTGCTATAAATCTATCTCCAGAATCCCTGAGGATTATCCTTCATTTTTTCTGCCATGGCAACCTCATGCCTTCTTTTAGTCATCCTGATTTATTTCTTATTTGTTCTCTTGCATTGCTTATACTCCAGAAGAACCTACCTGCCTATCCCTGTTTTATAACTCCATTTTGTGCTTCACCAGGGTCTCAATATTTCTTGAAATCCAAGGTTCTCTACAGTTTCTATCTGTACCATTTATTCTAAGAAGCACATACCCACTTTGTACTTTCAAAATTTCACTTTGAAGGACCCCCACTGACCAAGCACACCTTTGCCATAAAGCAGCCTGTCCCAGTCCACAGGTGCCAGATACTGGTGTCAGAATTTGAGGTGTTGATCCATCCCTGAACACATCAGCCTTTCCTACGCTGCTCCTTGTATTGAAATATATAGTGTTCAGCATATTCACTGCACCATGCTCACCGTTTTTCATTCCTGACTTTGTCTGAGGTCTGAACAACATCTGTATCCACAACCCTTCCACTATCTGTTCTGTTATTCAGGCTCCCATTTCCCCTGCAACTTTAGTTTAAACACTCCCCTTACACCCACCTCCCACGATGCAGCACTATCACCGCTTTGGCTTTCCTCTCCCAGATCAATAAAAAGGAGGTGCATACCAAGTTCAGGCAGATAGGTACAAATGGGGTATGAAGTACAGGAAATTCAACTGAACACTTATGAAAGAAATAAAAGAAGGCATGAGGTTGACCCATCAGAGAACTTGAAGGGGAATCCTCAGGGATTCTGCAGATATGTTAAGAGCAAAAAGATTGCAAGCAAAAAAAAAAATAATGCTATAGAAGATCAGAATGGTAATCCATATGAGGAGACAAAATATATGGGGGAGATTTAAAAAAATTTTTTTGCATCCGTATTTACTCAGGAGATGGTCACAGAGTATAGAATTGAGGCAAAGCAGCATGAACTTCATGGACCCAGTACAGATTACAGAGGTGGAGATGTTTGTTGTCCGAAGGCAAATTAGCATGGCTAAATCCCCAGGGTCTGACAAGTTGTTCCCTGGGACTCCGTGGAGGATGTGCAGAAATTGTCGGGCCCCAAGCACAGATATTTAAATCATCATCAGTGACAGGTGAGGTACTGGAGGATTGGAGGACAGTCAATGTTGTTCCGCTGTTCAAGAAAGGCTCTAAAAATGAACAAGAAAATTGTACATTGGTGAGCTTGTCATCAGTGGTGGGAAAGTTATTGGAACGTATGCGCAGGAACCAGATGTATAAGTATTTGGATAGATGTGGACTGATTAAGTATAGGCAGCATGGGGTTGTGCATGGTAGGTCATGTCTAACCAGTCTTATAGAGTCTCTCGAGGAACTTAACAGGAAAGTGGATGAAGACAAGGCAATGGATGTTGTCTACATGGACTTCAGCAAAGTCGTACATGGGGGTGGGTCAGAAAGGTTCAGTTACTCAGCTTTCAGGATGAGATAGTAAACTGGATGAGACACTGTCTTTGGGAGAAGCCAGAGTGTGGTTGCAGATGGTTGCCTGTCTGACCAGAGGCCTGTGTCTAGTGGTGTGTCATAGGGATCACTGCTGGATCTGTTGTTTTTGTCATCTATATCAGTAATCTGGATGATAACATGGTTAACTGAATCAGCAAATTTGTGGATGACACCAAGACTGGAGGTGTAGTGGACAGCGAGGAAGACTGTCATGGCTTGCCGTGTGATCTGGACTAGCTGGAAAAATGGGTTGAGAAACGGAAAATGGAATTTATTGGAGACAAGAGGGAAGTGTTGTATTTGGTAGAACCTATGTCTTACACAATGACTGGTCGGGCTCTGAGGAGTGCTCGAGACAAAAGTGATTTGGGAATACAGGTCCATAATTCACTGAAAATGGTGTCACAGTTCAATTGGAATAGAAAGAAAGATTTGCCACTTTGGCCTTCATAAACCAAAGTACAGAGTACAGTAGATGGATGTTATGTTGACATTGGTGAGGCCTAATTTGGAGTGTTGTGTGCAGTTTTGGTCACCAATCTACAGGAAAGTAAAAGAGGCTGAAAGAGTTCAGAGAAAATTCAGAAGGCTGTTGTCAGGTCTGGAGAACTTGGGCCATAAGGAGCGATTGAACAGGTCTGAGCTTTATTCCTTGTAATGGAGAAGATTGAGGGGAGATTTGATAAAGGTATACCAAAATTATGAGGGGTATAGATCGGGTAAATACAAGCTGGCTTTTACCACTGAGATGGGTTGGGACTACAACTGGAGGCCATAGGTTTTGGGTGAAAGGTGAAACATTAAGGGGAACATGAGGAGAAACTTCTTCACACAGATCGTCATCTGGGTGTGGAATGAGCCAACAACCCAACTGGTGCAGGCAAGCTCGATTTAAACATTTAAGAGGTTTGTATAGGTACCTGGATGGTAGGTGTATGGGAGTAGACAGTTTAAATAGTTCAACACAAACTAGATGGGCCAAGAAGTCTGTTTCTGTGTTGTACTTTTCTATGACTGTGACAAGAACCTGAAATAAGGAATTAGAGCAAATATTAGTATTTTAACAGCTGTGCAGAGCAACTATGCATCTGAGTAGGAGATATTTACATGGCATTAAACTGTGGTACTTTAAATTAACAGTACATAAAAGAAAATCCCAGCTGCAGGTTAACAATGCTATTTGTGTGAGTGTTTCATTTACTGTGGGGCCAGGCCCCCATGCAGCTCAGTGGGAACAGGGAATAATACCAATGGAGACAGTCAAACTGAGCCAGGTCACAGATTGGAGATGACAGAAATGCCCCATTCTCATAGAGACAGGAAGGGCATCAGAGAGTTTGATGGTCATTCCAGACACCAGCTCTGTGCCCAGTTAGAAGATGATTTCTCTCTCCAGCTTGGGTTGCACCTCACTGTAACAGTGTGATTATCAGATCACACCTTGGCAGCTAAAGTGATCTCATCTGAAATGTTCTTCACCCATTGATGGATTTTGTAAATCTTTTTTACAGGTTAAAAATGACAAGGAATTTGTTAATGGAAATTCAAACACAACAGACCAGTTTTGTCTAGATATTTAAGAAGTGCAACAAGGGATTCAATCAACAATCCTTCCTGCTCAGACTGTGGGGAGGAATTCACTCAGTCATCTAACCGACTGGCACGCCTGTTATTTTACACGGGGGAGAGGCCATTCACTTGCTCAGACAGTGGGAGTGGATTCAGTTGGTCATCACAACTGAAGGTACTTCAGCAAATTCACACTGGGACAAGGCTATTCACCTATTCTGTGGGTGAGAAGGGATTCAGTCGGTCATCCCACCTGTGGACACACCAGTCAGTTCACACTGGGCAGAGGCTGGTCATCTGCTGAATTTGCGGGGAAGGATTCTCTCGGTCATCTGACCTAATGGCTCATCAGCGAGTTGACACCGGGGAGCGGCCGTTCACCTGCTTGGACTACGGGAAGAGATTCACTGAATCATCTAAGTTGAAGGTACATCAAGGAGTTCATACTGGGGAGAGGCCATTCACCTGCTCAGACTGTGGAAAGAGATTCACTCGGTCATCTCTCCTACTGCTACATCGGTTAGTTCACACTGCAGAGAGGGATTTCACCTGCTCAGATTGTGGGAAGAGATTCACTCACTCTTCCACCCTACAGAGACACCAGTCAGTTCACACCAGGGAGAGGCCATTCACCTGCTCAGTCTGTGGGAAGAGATTCACACAGTCATCACACCTACAGAGACACCAGCAAGTTCACACTGGGGAGAAGCCTTTCACCTGCTCAGACTGTGGGAAGAGATTCACACAGTCATCCACCCTACAGAGACACCAGTCAGTTCACACTGGGGAGTGGCGGTTCACCTGCTCAGAATGTGGGAAGGGATTCACACAGTTATCCAAATTACTGGCACACCAGTCAGTTCACAGTGGGGAGTGGCCATTCACCTGCTCAGACTGTGGGAAGGGATTCACTCGGTCATCTGATCTGCTGACACACGGGCGAGTTCACACCGGGGAGAGGCCATTCACCTGCTGTGAATGTGGGAAGGGATTCGCTCGGTCATCTGATCTACAGATACACCAGCGAGTTCACACTGGCGAGAGGCCGTTTACCTGCTCAGTCTGTGGGAAGGGATTCCATCAATCATCCAACTTTCATAGACACCAGCAATTTCACACTGGGGTGAAGCAGTTCACCTGCTCAGACTGTGGGAAGGGATTCAGTCGGTCATCCTCACTATTGGCACACCAGTCAGTTCACACTGGGGAGTGGCCATTCACCTGCACAGAATGTGGGAAAGGATTCACTCAGTCATCTGAACTACTGGTACACCAGTCAGTTCACAGTGGGGTGTGGCCGTTCACCTGCTCAGAATGTGGGAAGGGATTCACTCAGTCATCCAACCTACAGAGACACCAGTCAGTTCACACTGGGGAGAAGCCGTTCACCTGCTGTGAATGTGGGAAGGGATTTGCTCGGTTATCTGATCTACAGATACACCAGCGAGTTCACACTGGGGAGAGACCATTCACCTGCTCAGTCTGTGGGAAGGGGTTCCATCAGTCATCCAACCTTCATAGACACCAGCGAGTTCACACTGGGGTGAAGCCGTTCACCTGCTGTGAATGTGGGAAGGGATTCACTCGGTCATCCTCACTATTAGCACATCAGCGAGTTCACACTGGGGAGAGGCCGTTCATCTGCTGTGAATGTGGGAAGGGATTCACTCAGTCATCTCATCTGCTGGCACACCAGCGAGTTCACAGTGGGTAGAGACCGTTCACCTGCTCAGAACGTGGGAAGGGATTCACTCAGTCATCCAATCTACAAAGACACCAGCAAGTTCACTTCGGGTAAAGGCCGATCACCTGCTGAGACGTTGGGAAGTGTTTTCTCAGCCATCTCCATCAAATGTGCATCATTGGGTTCACACTGTGGAGAGGCCGTTCACCTGCTGTGAATGTGGGAAGGGATTCACTCAGTAATCTAACCTTGTGACACAGTACCGGGTTCACACTGGGGAGAAAGTTTCAATAAGCTGCATGCTGGATATTTGTCCATCATTGTTGCAGAATGCAATTTCGAGAGTGACTGTCGGTGCTGAACTCTGCAATTATTGCTGCTATTCACCACACACAGTTCTGCACCCTGGTCACTGGGCATGGGAGGAGTTTCTACTGCTGCCTAGTCACCTTTAATGGAACTGGATCTGAGACAAATAAATCAGTTCTATTTTAAACTCTGTCTCTGGTACTTAGTGCATTTATAACACGCCTAGTGTACAGTAGAGAGTCAACTCAGGCCAGCTGGACCCTGCCAGTTATTCATTTCCATGACAGTCTATTTAAATCCCACCCCCCCCCCCCCCCATTGCTCATCTCTCACTCTCCCTCTGGTGATGGGTTCCAAACAGTCATCATCTGTGGGTGAAAACGTTTTGCTTGAATTTTCTGCAGACTGAAGAAGTCGAGCTGATTGCAGTTCTGTCTGAGATGTTCTTCGCCCCTCAAATCTCTGGGCTGAGGAAGAATGACATCGGTTGTTAATCTCCATAATCACGACTAATTTCCACATTATGGATCATTTTCCCTGCTGCTAAAGGGTTTTTAGAGAACATCACTGTCCCCTAAAGGCCGAAAACAGAATGGGAAACCATCAGTTGGATGTTTAACTTAGCAGGGTCAGATACCAGAGGTGGGTCTGCACAGGGCAGAATTTGGGGCTCTGGACGATGGTCGGGTTAAGAACTTATGATGAGGAGAAGGGAATCAGCAGTGGGGTGTGGCAACAAATGTCAGAGTAGCAACATTTGGAAGCTGATTGACAGAGACAATCATTCGATTGACTGATGACACAAACAATGCCTGTGGTGAGGTTCTCCACTGGTTGAGGTACATGTGTGTTGGGAATGGTTTTATCCATTGAGGGATTTGTTCCTGCTTGTTTATCCAGTAATATTATATCCAGATGGTTATCATGGATTATCCTCTCTGAAATAATGTATTGATTATCAAATAATTTGTACAAACGTTTGTAAGATCTTGACTCTAAAACTGGGTCAGGCTTGAATTCATGGTGCCTTTATTAAGTTATGGTGGGCATTGATGAGTTTGTATTTTAAAGCAAGATTTTGATGAATGATATTTGCCACTTGATTTTACCTTTGTAGGTAATCAGATTGAGTTAAACTGCTGCGGGATCCTGGAATGTGTTGGATTGTGTCTGGTTTCTCTTGTCATTTTCTGCACTTACTGCCTTGTTTGTTTTTATGTCATGTATTTTTGTTTTTTTTTCCTTTTGTTAACCACCTTGCCCTGTATTTCTGCAAGAAACCCTTGGGTTTCTGTGAAGAGGTCTCCAACTCTCAGTCAGGTGCATGGTGCTTCCTTGTCACCATCTCATCTGCTCAGATCGTTGAGATGTCTCCCATGGAAGGTCATACTCATTCCACTGTTTAATGTTTTCTTCCAGAGTGATGATTTATTTTTCTGATTTGGCCTCTCATTGAAGTTTTCTGGTCTGTATTTCTTATCATGATTGCATATACACACATGGAGTGCTAAATCCTGTTCATTTTTGATGAAAGTATATACTTAGAAGTTTTACCTGACTGTGGTCTGACTTTTTTTCATGTGTGTTTTTCTTCTTCCTCCTTGTGTCCAAGGTGGTGTTAACCTGAATGTGTCACTCCTGGTGAAGGGGTTCAGCCCGAATCATTGTCACTACCTCCTCCCATAGATGCTGTCTGGCCTGCTGAGTTCTGCCAGCATTTTGTGCTTTTATTTATTTCCAGCATCTGCAGATTCACTGGTGTCTGAGTGTGAATAGACTTTTCTAAAGTTCTTATTTATCTTTGTAAACTCTACTGATTGAAATTGGGCCAAGATGTTTTTATTAAAAAATGTCAGTGTCGGTATTGATGAAAGTGTTTATTACCTTTGTTGTATTTGTTAACTATTGAGCTCTGTTTGCCAAGATTTTTAAGTCTTGAACTAAATTCTGTCAAAGGCATTCTCTATTTCGCACTACTTGCTTGGTGATATTCTAGATACATGGGTATCAAGAGTCTCGATAAACTGTTTTGGCCCAAAATGTTGATTCCCATCCATAGATGTTGCCTGACATGCTGAGTTCCTCCAACACTTTGTGTGTAGTTCTCTAGATTTCTAGCATCTGCAGGTCGTCTTGTTTCACAGTTAATTATGTATCTTGAAAGAACAAGCTGGTAGTGGGGTTGTGTGGCTGTGTTGGTAAAATTTAATATTGGCATAGGGTTGGAAGGTGTAGAATCTGTGGGTAGAATAAAGGAACTGGAAACATAAAAAAAAAAGATCCCTAATGGGAATTGTATAGAGACCTCCAAACAGTAGTAAGGATGTGGTCCACAAGTTACAATGGGAGATAGAAAATGTGTGCCAAAAGGGCAACGGTACAACAGGGGCTGTCATGCAAGTGATAAGGAAAATTAGGATGGTGTTGGTCTCAAGAGGAGGAACTCCCAGAATGCCTATAGGATGCTTTTTTAGAACAGCTCGTGGTTGAGCCCACTTGGGGATCAGTTATTCTGGATTGGGTGTTGTCATGATCCAAAAATTATTAGGTCACTTAAGTTCAAAGAACACTAAGGGGCAAGTGATCGTAATGTGATCAAATTCACCCTGACATCAGAGAAGTAGAAGTTAAAGTCTGATGTGGAATAAAGAGAATTAGAGAGACTTGAGAGAATATATGGTCAAAATTGATTTGAGAAGAACACAGGCAAGGATGAAAACAGAGCAGCAATGGCTGGAATTTCTGGAAGTAATTTGGAAGGAACAGGATATATACACTGGCATGCAGAAGTTTGAGCACCCATGGTCAAAATTTCTTTTACTGTGAATAGCTAAACGAGTAAAAGATGACCTGATTTCCAAAAGGCATAAAGTTAAAGATGAGACATTTCTTTAATGGTTTAAGCAAGGATGTTTTTTTTTAATTTCCATCTTTTACAATTTCAAAATATCAAAAAAGAAAAAGGGCCAGAAGCAAATGTTTGGGCAGCCTG
Source organism: Hypanus sabinus (assembly GCF_030144855.1). Classification (NCBI taxonomy): domain Eukaryota; kingdom Metazoa; phylum Chordata; class Chondrichthyes; order Myliobatiformes; family Dasyatidae; genus Hypanus; species Hypanus sabinus. The sequence goes on along the minus strand of NW_026779537.1, from coordinate 5,236 downwards.
CATGGTCAGTACTTAGTAACACCCACTTTAGCGAGTGTCATAGCATGTAAGCGCTTACTGTAGCCAGTTAAATGTCTTTCAATTCTTTTGTGTAAATTTCTGGGTTCAGTCATTAGCAGCAAAACACTGACAGTGGAAATTACGGATCAGAATATTATAAGAGTCACAAACCCCAGCAGTACCAAAACAGGCCCTTTGACCCTTCTCATCAATGCTGACCTGCTTTTATTTTTACTGCCTGGTTCCAACTACCTGCCCCAGAGCCTCCATACACCTACCATCCATGTCCTCACTCAGATTTCTCTCTTGTGTCTAAATCGAACCCACATCCAACACTTCCACTGGCAGCTCATTCCGCTCTCACCAAACTGTGAGTGAAGAATTCCCCGTCAGGTTCCCCAAAAATAATTCACTTTCACCCTGAACTTATGTCCAATGTCAGGGTGACAGGGCAGACAGTAAGGGCAGGGGGTGGTCAAGTGCGGAGAGGGAAACAGAGCTGAGAATTTATACTTAATATCTTTCAGAAAAACTAATTGTTTGAATCTACTGGCTATAAACCTACTACCCATGCCCTGTACGTTCTCAGCCTAATTCTTGATCCAGATGACAAGTAGCAATGTTCAAAGTTCAAAGTATATCTTGTTATCAGAGTACACATTTGTTACCACATATGACCCTGAGATTTTTTTCTTCCCTAAAGGAACACTTTGCAAATCTATAGAATAGTAACTGGATGGCACAATGAAAGATCAAGTAGAGCATAGAATTCAACTAACTGTGAAAATGCAAATATAATTAAATATCAATGAATAATGAAAGCAATGGCTGTAACTCTGGGGAACCTCACTAGTCTGGGCCCTGAGTCCAATAAACTCTCTGCTTACTACCATCAAGACAACTGTGCATCCAGTTCTCCCTGGATCCCATGTGATCTGACTTTCCACAGCAACTTACCGTGCTGAACCTTAGCAAAGGCCTCACTGATGCCCATATTGGCCTCGATCCTGGGACAGAGGTGTCACAGCACAGAGAGCATAGATGTAAGCAGAGGATGAAGAGGTTTCGACGGATCTGAGGAAGAGATTTTTCACTCAGAGGGTAGTTGAAATCTGGAACACACTGTCCGAGGTGGTGATGGAGGCAGGTCCCTTCACAATATTTACAAAGTTGATGAGCATTGAAACTGCTGAGGTACAGTTGGCTATGAACCAAGTGCTGATAAATGGTACCAGTGTAGACAGTGAGTGGATGGTCAGGACAGGTATGGCCGTCCAAAGGTCTGTTTCCGTGCTGTGTGACCCTCAACTCTGGATACACTAAATTAACAATCGTGGCATCAGAAGGGATTGGTTTCAAAACTCCACACCCGTGTCCAACCTGAAATAAACCAGATTGCACCCCTTTGTCGTCACTGCAAGTATCTGTTTCTCTCAAGTTAACATAGATTGGTCACTTCTGCTGAACAACTGGCAATTGATGAAGTTCCTGTGTCTTCTTCCATTAATATTGCTTCCTTACAGCAAAACTAACCCTCTCACTGTGACAGAATCAGTGATTAAATCTGCCCCTAAACACTGCTTTCATCCCTGCACATTGTAAGATGAACCATTTCACTGAGTGTCTGATGGACACACAACGCCTGCCCCTGCTTCTGACATTTTAAATACCCACAGAATGGTTCTCTGATACAGTCTGAAGGTTATGGCACATTCAGCTCGTCGTCAGACCTGACAAATCGTGCCTTCCCGCCGCTGGTCCTCCTGTTGGTGTGTCCTCTTTCCTCCACCTCCAGGGAAGCAGCATCTCCACACAAATTCCTCACTTCAGTCGATTGTCAATACCCTTGACACAGGAAATCACATCACTGTCACTAATCCAGCTACCACCATCCAGAAAGCGGAACCGCAACATAAAAGGCAGGACCAACAGGCTCTGGGACAGCTTCTTCCACCAGGACATCAGACTGATGAACTGACACTGATTTGAGTGTACTCTATATTACATTGTCGGTTTTATTTATTATAAACTATTATAAATTACTAAGATTGCACATTTCGATGGAAACGTAACGTAAAGATTTTTACTCTTCTTGGATGTAAGAAATAAAGTCAATTCAATTCAGTTCAATTCCTGATTCTGTATCTGACCTACTCGCCTCTGGGTATCCTCCGTCAACAAGCTTCTTCCTCAGTCACCACCTGTGAGGTTACACACAAAAAAAATCAAAACGATCTATTAGTCAGCTCCGGTATCCCTCCACCCTTGAACAGGTTCCCCTGTTAAAACTCTCTCCTCAGCCCCTTCCCTCTTACCTTTCCATTTCAGACTCCCGATGTGCCAGCAGATATCACAGGAGACTGGACAAACCCGTGACTTTCTCTGATGCACAGGTCAGTGACATCTTACCCTATCTGCACTCGCAGCCCATGGCGGCTGTCCTAGATTCTGGGGCTCTGTAACACACAATGTTGGAGAACGTAATCTTCTTAGCAGCAAGATTAGACAGTCATTAATATGAAGAGAGAATTGTTTCCTGAAAGGACATGCGAGCTAAGCTGTCTGATCCAATTCACGAGATCCTCCCTTGTTTACGACTAAATTCGTCTCGGGACCCGGACCCACATTCCACTCATAACCTCTACCCACACACAGACTGAGCCGCCTCTTCACCCCTTACCCCTCGGAGAACCATAAGGAATTGATTCCACAGACGGGGCTCGGTCGCAAAGTGAAAACCGGGGCTGAGGAGAGCCTGGAGCCTCCAGTCGAGACAAAACCGCGCTGCCCACTCAGTCAACAACTGGGCACCGCCTGACCCAGGACTTTACGTCACACAGCACCGGATTCAGTGCTGAAACCGAAGTTTAATTTTGTTGTTCCAAATCGTCCGGAACGAAAGGTGTTTTAAAATTGAAGCGCCCCCCTCACGTGACGTCACACAGGAGCACCTACGCGCCTGACGTCACCCAGGGTCTCCTCATATCTGCATCTGCTGTCATGACCACGGTGCTTCCCGTCACACGCGCTGCTGCGCTCGAGCTGTTTCGGTTTCAGGGCTGAGCAATTAAGCACGAGCCAACGCCCACTCCCCCTCCCCGAACAGTCAACCGAGGAATTGAATTGACCGCAGAGCTGCGCTATTCCCATTGGTGCGAAATGACGTCAATCACTGGTTTCACCCAGTAATGAAGGCGGACCAGCTGAGAGGGGTTGAGCCGTCTCCCACTGCAGCTCGAACAGCACGTTAAAGCGGAACAAATTTCAAAGAAAATGTCCCGCTTTTTGATTTATATCTATTTCCATCCAAGGAAAGTTGGGGGCGTTTGTGAAGCGTCTGAGGAGGGAGTAGGAGACCATACGATCCATCGCTTGATGCCGCTTCCCCGTGGAGGGATCACGACATAAAATGTGAGGAGAGGGGGAATTTTATTGAAAGGATGAAGATGGTGTGAGAGGGGGCGGACAGGATGTTTGTCCCGGTGGGGACAGGAGGTGCTCATCTGTGGAAATGCCTGAGCCCACGGTGGTGGTGAGCAGAGGGATTCACCACATTGGGGGAGGGGGGGGCAAACACCGGCAGACTGTTGCCATGCAAGCGGGGCCAATGGTCCGGACAAAGTGACAATTATGTGGGATTTGTTGAGATTGTACTTGGAATACGGTGAAAAATCCCGCTCCACATACTAACACGAGTTATACAGACCAAAGAACAAACTGCCGGAGGAACTCAGTAGGTCGGGCAGCATCTGTGGAGGGAAATGGGCCTTCAACATTTCGGGCCAAGACCCTCCCTCTGGACTGAGATTGGACGGGACGTAGTCAGAGAAAAGAGGTGAGGGGTGGGGATGGGCAAGAACTGGGCAAGAGGTGGATCCAGCTGAGGGGGGAAGTGGGGTTGTAAATAGTGGCAGGGGTGGGAGTTGAGCGTTTGGCGAAACACGGGGCTACAGAAGATGGAAATTAATTCCATATAGGATTAGCAAAGTTTTTAGAGAGTATTTGTTATAGAGAGTGCAAGAAGTTTCACCAGACTGACCCCTGGAGTGGTGGGTCATTATATGAAGAAAGATCAAATGTGCTAACCCTTTCATTTAGAGAATCGAGGACTGAGAGATGAACACATTGAAATGCACAGCATCATTACCAGTTGAACCAGGGATCCCAGTCTTTGGAAAAATGGGTGGACTGTCTGGGACTGAAATGAGGGGAAATGTCTCCAGTCCGCGGGATGTGAATGCCTGTAAATCCCCACCATAGAGGGCGGTGAAGACTTGGTGACTGTCCTCACATAAAACAGCGGCCGGCAGATGTGTGGAGTCCAAAGGGATCGAGGAAATGAGGATCGAGGAGGAACATGTGGCTGAGATGCGAGAGCAGCCTGGGATGTCTGGACTGCTTACGCAGAGAGGTTAGAGAGACTGGGCTTGTTCCCGCTGGAATTAAGGAGATTCAGATGGGATCTGATTGAAACATATAAGATTATTAAGGGATTGGACAAGATAGAGGCAGGAAATATATTTTCCAGATGCTGGGAGAGTCCAGTACCAGATGACATGGTTTGAGAATAAGGGGTAGGTCATTTAGGACAGAGTTAAGGAAATACTTCTGCCAGAGAGTTGTGGGGGTCTGGAATGCACGGCCTCAGAAGGTAGTTGAGGACAATTCTCTGGATGCTTTCCAGAAGAGGCTAGATAGGTATCTTATGGATAGGGGAAGCAAGGGATATGGGGACAAGGCAGGAACCCGGTATTGATAGTAGTTGATTAGCCATGATCTCAATATGGCGGTGCAGGCTCGAAGGGCCGAATGGTCTACTTCTGCAGCTATTGTCTATTGTCTATTATCTTGTTGATAGTTAGAATGTCCCACCTGTTTCTCACTTGATGTGTCAGTGTTCCTGTCCAGTGAGGCCAGAGGAATGTGAATAGAAATTAGTGTTTATAAGCATAGACTGATTTAAATGAAACCAGCACATTTCCTGTGTGGGTCTGAGCACGTTTCACCGCGGATCCGCAACACCTGTGGGTTCGTTTCTGAGGCCCCGCCCACTGCCTGATGACGCTATTACAGATCGCGCATGCTCAGGCCAGGTTGTGTAGTTTTTTTTCATTCTTTGTGGAAGCGGGTCGGCGGAGGGACCGGGATCGGGAGGGTTCCTCCCCCCTGGGGCGGAGATCCAGGAACGGATTATTCTCTGTGGGGCAACACCGACAATTTCCCTTCGTTGAGTACT